>NC_060211.1:34935000-35235000 GCF_021130785.1 Homalodisca vitripennis
TATTCAGAGGAATGTCATGTTTCATCTACAGCACTAATCGTCTTTTCAACCTACGAGTATCTCAGCGTTTAGTTGAGCGTTCAGTTTTAAATTTAACTTGGATAACTTGGGATTATTGGATTTAGAATATTTTCTATCCTTATATGTTACAAAAATAGGATATAAAACACTGCTTTTCAAGGATTGAAATCTATCCTGGTACTCAGGTGTTAAAAACTCTAAAACGTAATGTTAAACATACACAAAAACTAAAAAAAAAATAGTGCGACAATGAAATTGTCACACTATAAGCTAAATTTAAAAAAAACGTAATATGTTGTAAAAGTCAAGCAATACCTGACTGGTACACCAACAGAATGTAGTGCAGACTGGTGAAAATGGACCCAAGCGATGTCACTGTACAGACCAAACAATACATGTCACACGTACCTGGTAAGATGGAAGACTGAGGAAAGAAATCAATGTCGGCATTTCCTGCGGTATCGCGGCACGCTGTAGTATTTTAAACTTACTTATTGACCTGATTTTATATACTTTTAAACCAGGTGCATGGATGCCAACCTGCCATGGGCTATAGCTTTGCCGCAGGTACTACAGATGGACCTGGCACGTTCCCTTTCTCTCAGAATGTGGTGACTGCAAATCCCTTGTGGGACTCCATTCGTAACCTGATCTACGGGCCATCGGAGAGTCAGATGGCCTGCCACTATCCCAAGCCCATCATGCTCACCACCGGAGAGGTCAGTTTCTAGTGTCAAGTGTACCCACAAGATCTAAATATCTAAGAGAGTATCCAATATTAGGACACTTTCCAAATGAAATTTATTGTAGACAAGTTTACATTCAATGTTACTACTTTAAACGTAAGGAAAATACACTTTTTCAGTACTAAGAAAATAAATTGTATACCGGTACTGTACGTAAACGTTTGCCATTTTAAATATCTCAAAAATATTAAACCATCCGGAGCAAAATTGTTCCAACTTACAAGACAAAGCAACCTTTGTTCAGTGTGAATACAAACTTGTATGGTGTAACTACATTAGTTCACTTGAGTATACTGAGTAACAGTCTGTTTTTATAAAAAAACAATGTGTCCACCGTTTGGGTACAGCGAATACAATCTTTTTCGACATGAGATAATTATATTTGAAAGTTTTACTTTGTTGGCTTGTAAAGTAAAGGTTTCAAAGAGAACAAATCACCGGTACCGAGAATTTTCCTAAAACGTTTCGGAATATAAAACTTGCTATACACTTTTATTTTGTGTATTCGATGTTCTGTTATGTTTAGATGACCTTTCCATTCGAGTGGCAGCCTTCTGTGGTGTCCACGCAGCTGGCTCTTGTGGGTGACGTCGCGCTGGTATGTGTGCCGGGGGAGTTCACCACCATGGCGGGTCGCAGGTTAAGGGATGCTCTCAGACAGACCCTCCACTTCGCTTCCAACAAGAACGTGCTCATCGTTGGCCTCTGCAACACGTACGCAGACTATATCACTACTCCGGAGGAGTATAAAGTACGCTAAAATAGTATTAGATCTCCATCTATTAAATAGAACGTCTATTGAATCTATTGAAATTTGAACGGAAAACAATTTCCAGTGCAATTAGCGATTTATTCACTATCTGTACTAGTACAGCGTTTATATGAAATACTCTAAATGTAGCATTAATTTAAGCTGGAGTTATACTCAGCGTCAAAAAGACTTACCCCATCTTAAGTTTTGGATTGGTTTAATGATTGAGAATTGTCAATTCGGAAATGTAAAAAGAAAACCCGAGGACGCTTTTGAAAGATTTCAAAATCAATCCCCTCTTTCAGAAAAAGACAAAAGGGAAGCAATAACAAATTTTACACATTTACAAATTGATAATGAATTTTAATTTTACTTCTTCTTTTATCAGGAACTTCGAAATTTCACATGATGAGTTACTATTAAAAACCTTTGTCCCCTACAAACACCCATCTTTGGAAGAGGTGAAAAATACCGATGAAGATGAAGAGTATCGTATTATTTTAAATTTTATTGATGAAAGAAAAATAGTCACAGGTTTCCAAATTGACTACGTCCAAAATAGCTCAAATTAGGATTTTATATTTTTTCAAACGATATACCGATTTTGAATACTGTCAACAAAAATGGATTCTCTTGTTGTAAATAATTGTCAATAATTCTCTTATTGTAATATCTCGTCAATATCTTTAAGTTGAGAAATTACTTAATGAGTCTTACAGTGATTTCCAAAACCATAGTGAAACTACTATGTAGGAACATAGATTACATAGTAATTAGAACAAAATGTAGATGAAACATCTCCTCCTTAAAAATTATAGTGAAAATGCACACATATATGCTTTATTTTCTATAAAATATTCCCGTTTGAACTTTCTTCCTATTTTTATCTCCGTTAGGCTTTTGATCAAAGACCTAATTGCATAATAATATGTTTCACATTGGGCTTTTATGTTTGAGACTTTATGAATAAAGTAAAAATGATACGACTGTAGATCTGGGCTTTTGAGAGGTCGGATCCATTAAATTTCATAAAGATATAAATACAGTATGTGGTAGTGTATAGGGATAGATATCCTAATCATTCTTTGGAGTAGTTTATCCTTGTAAAAGCCCATATTGCTTTTTAGACAATCATGAAAAATGTGAATTTATAATAACCTCTTTCGATAGCATATACATGCTAAAGACCTTTGAAGCATGTGAAAATTATCTGTGAAAAATCGAAAAATTGGAAACTTGCCCCATACCTTTGAAGTGGATAAATATGTGAAATATGCTGTTATAGGTTCAGAGATACGAGGGTGCCTCAACGATTTTTGGACCGTACACGCTTCCCCTATACTTGGACATCTACAGAAAATTGGCTCAAGCCACTTTGTCTCCTGTAAGTTCCACAAAAATAAACCATTGGACACAAAATGTATTAAACCGAATTTGCGCATACATATAGATATAGTTTTACGGGTTTTAAAAGTATCTGTCTCTCGCTTTAGAATGGTATTGTCGTCATCCATAATGGGCAACGTAACGCAGTATTTTACATTATACGAAAATAATCCTTAACTCCACTATGGATTAAGACTGGATCAACTCTTAACATTGGCTGCCAATTTGACAAGAAGAATTTGAATGTCTCTAACCTCTTCACAACTGGACCTCTTTGATGACAGATGTATTGAACACATGATTACCATCACAATAAAACGAATTAAAAATGGAAATACTAATGAATTTTCGAAAGCCACATACTGAAATGGTCCACTTATGTTTACTGTAAGTGCGAAGAATTCATTGGAACTTCGTTCACGTCATAACAAAATGTGTGATTTAGAAACCAACTGTGATAGCTTTTACTCAGCTGTTTAAAATTAGAAGTGTAATTAAAACTTAATATAAGATTAAACAGCTTAAAATAGGTTTTAAAAACTTCGTATTGGATTTTAATTTTGTAATTGGTTGAGAACTACTCGTAATAGATTTCCTGGAATTTCGTGTTATATTATTAAGAATGAGAACACTAACATAAAGTACCATAGTAAGTAGCTTCCGGTAAAGTTTGGCTTTCTAACTGAGCTTTAAGCACCTTTTGACGCTTACTGAATAATAATTTAGTCACCACTTACGTAATCCAAAAAACAGTTTGGTGTAACTTCGCTTCGAGTTTATGCTTGGTTCTATTCTATTTGTAGTTTTCATTAATGTCACTGGAATTTACGATGACGACATTGCTTTTGTCACAACACTGAAATGACCACGAGACGTTAAATCTACTTTCAGATCTGTTCATGGCTGCCTTCAAATACTAATGTCAGTAAATTAAGTGAAGTATTTGAATTTTTTAAGAGGAATTTAAAAACCATTATCTAAATATTTTAGTCGCTTTGGACAAGAAGCTAAGACTCTTCTAATTCACTTAGTCCTAAAAAGACCTCTGAAATTATTTTCGAAGTGACAAGATTTTCAGGATGGGGGGTAGGGGCCAACTCCACGAGGAGGGACAACGGACTCTATATCTCATTCCTATCACCTTGGAAAAAGGGAAGTCTCTATGTTTCAGCCTCTCTTGCCAGAGCGGGCTGTGGATAACATCCTCTCTCCCCTCCTATGTCCAGGTTAGCAACAGCCTTTAACAACAAGGGAGGTCCACCCACTTCAACCGTCATCATCTGCAGTAGATTAACCAATCCATCCATCTTCCCACCCAAATATCTCCACATTTGCGGTTAGTGATGTGTCGCTCCTGGACATCACATCTAGGCTGTACGTGACACGAATACAAATGGCTTTTGCTGTACCCAGTACAACCGGAAGGTATAAATCAGCCAGAAATGAACCTTCTGGTGTTGAGTACGATTACAAATGTAGCAAGTAATTCACATAATAACGACTGGCATTTAGACAACCGATTACTGCACTATAATAAATTTAACAGTATGAAAAGAGTACAAATACAGCGGATTTTGTAGGCCTACAGTTGTTGAGTAAGATAAATCCCTAAATAAATGTTTTGCACTAAATTACTTCACGTAAAAGTCGTCGTTCAGCTCAATACAAATGCATTGTTTTTCAGGGCATGTTCAGATATGACTGCATCATCATCAGCTTGATCGTCATATGCAAGTTGTTGATTAAACATACCTCCAGTAACTTTAAATTCCTGAATTCGAATCTATTAACCATCAACAACTTTTCCATATGACGAAAAATTTGAAGATGTTTCATTCACTTCAAAACATGGCGTGAACAAACCAAATCCAATTGCTGGACAACATATCGTAAATAAACTAGACCATGGATAATCTATGCTGTTATGTAAAAGTCGAATAGTATCTGTCTGTGTGTTCGCGTGCGTAAGTATTACTTAAAAAGCTATGGAACCGATTTGTATTGAAGCTTTACATGGACTTCATCAGGTTCACTGGTTAACATATCGGCCTATTCCTATTCCGAAAATTTCTCCAGGTTGTCTCTAAAGTTGTGAAAAATCTCATTTTGGTCTCTGAAGTTGCATTACAGCAAACAATTAATTTATTATGAATTGAAAGAACCTGTAAAATGTAATCAACTGTTCTGTGTAAACATTATGTACAACCAACCATAAACAGCACAACCATATGTTTTAAGTAATTAACCAATTATTTCCAATTTGTTATATTTAAGTCTTGAAAACATAGAGTAGGCTTTGAAGCAACACTTCTTATTTCAACTTTTCCAGAACCACTGTTGAAAACCACTTTTAACATTTCTACATAAGAAAGTTAAAAATTTTGGTAAAAATGAACTTTTTTAAGTGTGCATTTTTGCAGATATTAAACACCTTTTACTATACATATAAAAACTGCTATAAAACCCATCTTAGTTGTCCTCTGACAGAAGTAGGCTCCTCAAAAACCTGTATATTTCCTTAATCTGGAAAACAAGGCAAAATAAACAATAACATACAAAATACTAATGCCGGAGTAAATTAAAGTTGCTATAAATATACACTTTATGACATAATTTCTTATTTGTCGCAACGAGGCAAACTTAAAATAGTCGTTGAAACTGTGCGCGAAGCCGAGGGGTATTGATAGTAAGTACGTATATATTATTCTAGCAAAATAATTAGTTAGTTAATATACTTTCAATGTGATCATTGTTATAGAGGCCAGTAACGTGTGTTCAGTGAACAATTTAGAAATTTATGAAGACTGGACTAGAAGTAGAACTGAGGAAATGATTTAGACGATTAGTACGATTAAGTTTTAGAACGACTAAAAAGGCGTTCTGGACTTATTCCTATACATTATTCATAAATATTATGAGGGTGTATGGTATGTAATATTAATTCCAACTAGTACAAAATGTGTTTTTTAGAATAAAAAGAGCGAATCACTGACGAGTAAATAGCGAATACTTATTTTGTAAATAACTCAAAATTTTATTCAGGAAAGTCGATTGGCAAGAAACGAGCCACCTGTGGATTTCTTCAACGACCTCCTCTCCTTGACAACTCCTGTGGTTTTCGACTTCGCCGGGTGGTCCGCACACTTCGGACAGGTGCTGCTGGAGCCACCTGAGACTGTGCTATCCGGTGACACCGTCCTCGCCAGATTCGTGAGTCATTCACTCCTTGTGTAGTAACATACTGAGAGAAGGCAGTTACAGGTAGAGTTGTCAAGTTTGGTGGTACCAGCCTGTCAGTTTAAAGCAAAAACAAAGAATTGAAGAATGGCTGGTAGCAGTTTTATTTTCCAAATCAGGAATTTCAAGATAACTAGGTACTTTGGTGTTATCCGGAGGACACTATTTGTGTAAGTGATTTTCTTACAGAGGACCTACAAAAAACACATTAGAAAGAATTGACATTATTAGACATACTGTGAAAATTACATGTCATTATGACAATCGCTTCTTGTTTTCTGCCTCCCAAAAGGAAGCGATTTCGGCGATGACTACAATGAGGCCTCTTGTTTAGATTAGGTTATCATAAATATGTTACTGGAAGTACCATGGTTAAAGATAACCTTTACGAGCGTTCACGTGGTCTGAGCTTGAATTTTGGTACTATATCACCACTCCGCATTTCTGATGAAAAAATGACGACCGTAGGCATTTCCAATCGGTACTTTCCCTGGCCTCATATCACATCCCGGATCGTTCCAATTTTCTGACTTCAGGTCACTTTGGACGATCTGGTACGTCATCTGAGATCGGGAAAGTACCAATTGGAAATACCCCTGGTCATCAGTGCGGGCTTCGTCGCTACCTTGCACTTCTGGCGAATAAAGAATACCATCCCCCGAGATACTACCTAAATTCAAGCTCCGATCACGTGAGCGCTCGTTAAATTATTATTATTTTTTAATTCGTACGTATTTACCTACTTATATAGTCTAGTAACAAATAGTAGACAAGTGTAGACTGGCCTTCTTCTCGCCGACATTTCTTCCTTTGAGGGGGGAGAGGAAAAGGGGCAGAAAACAAGAACCGGTCGTCATAATGACATTTAATTTTCATTGTAAGTCGAATAAAGTGTTTTATTTCTAATAATATAGTTTTCTTAGGGGCCGGTAAGAAAATCTCTTTCAAAAATAGTGGCCTCCGAATAATAGGTACCGAAAAACTACTCTTGAGCAGGTCTTTCTCCAGCATGGCCAAAAGTTACACAATCAAACTTTGCCATTTAAATTTCCAGGTCAATATAGTAAGACATGTCGTATAAAATATTGTCCTATCTTGCTTAGCTCACAGTCTGTCTGTCTATTTGGGGTGTTAAGGGGAAAAGTGTAACTTTAAACTAAATAAAGGTATAAAAGGAAATTTGCAGTCTATTTAAGACATGGTTTTAAATAATTGTTTAAGAAAAATTATTATATCAATTTTCACAATGGGGTCTATACACAATTTTAAACTGCAATAATTCTAAAACGGGGGATTTTGTGAGCAATTTACAAGAATAGTGAACTATGGATTACTGTCTTATAAACATTTTTATTATGTCATAGTGAAATAATCTTGGTATAAAAATGTTGCAAAAAAGTAAACATAATTATTTTGACCAAGCAAATAAAACGGTGAAGTTTGATAGATTATTTTGTAGACACACTGTATAAATCGACAATATTTTTTTAATGTTTTTAAAAAAGTATTAAAAAATATGCAACGAGGAAGATTACGTAAACGAAGTGGAGTGACCTATATTTAACGAACTGAAAAAGCAAAATTATTTGATACATTTTGAATTCTTGACAATTGGAATCTAGTTTCATGAAATAAAATGCAGAATTGAAAAAAGAAAAATTTAAACCTACAAAAAATAGCAGTTTTGCTGACTAAAGTCTAATAAGTGGATCATCATACCCAAAGTAACGGCAGGGAGGCCGGGGTGCGCGTGTGATGGTGTGTGCGCGTCGGGGCGCGAAGTTGTCTAATCCTCTGAGCCCCCGAACAAACTATAGTGTAATTTAATTATGTGCTCGTCTATGTTTTGTTGACTTAAAAGTTTACTTTATATTGGCATCAATTTTACTGTAAGGAAACTGTCGATTCAACCAAGCTCATATTTTGTTTTGTACTTCTAAATCCACACATCATTTGGCAGTTAAAAACAAGATAGTTTCATAGTAGGTTAAAGATAGTATGCGATATTTGCTTACAACTAAGTTCAATATAAAAAAATGTTCTGTATTGATATATTCCTTGCCAATGATAACAAAGACATCAATCATGTTTGTAATAAACTTTGTGTGGATCGTAATCGTACGTTCAAAAATATCTGTGAAATTATGACACACGTTCAAGCAGGAAAAGTAAACAGAATATTTCATACTAGATGAATGCATGCACAGGTTATTTGGTTTTCATTAACATTTCACCGATTGTGAGTAAATATTAATCAGTAAGTGGTTTGGTTCGAGATTTTGTTTACAATAGTTTTACTGTTTAGCCTTCCCTTTAGATTGCATAGCATTTCACGCGCGCGCGCGCGCGCGCGCACACACACACACACACACACACACACACACACACACACACACACACACACACACACACACACACACACACACACACACACACACACACACACACACACACACACACACACACACACACACACACACACACACACACACACACACACACACACACACACACACACACACACACACACACACACACACACACACACACACATACACAAACTGGATATACAATTATCTAGTTTTGTTTCCCGCAAGCACCTTGCAGGGTGCACTGGGACAATGAATTGTGACCTTCTATTAAAATAAGTAAAGAGTTTGTGAACTGTGAACACACATGGTCAGTTTACTGTATTATTAAATTTAGTACTAGTATTTATATAAGGAGTGCTAGGGCGGATGATTCCTACCTCCAGCCACTGCTCAACACTACTCCGATAGGAAAGTTTCTGGGCCTCCAGATCGTAGAGCAGTGTCACCTGGGGAGCTCACGTGAGAAGACTTTCAAACACCTTAAATAACACCCACTATGCCATTCTCATATTATCAAAAATCATAGATATGGATGGTACATTTGACGGTTTATAATGCTTATGTATATTATCATCTTCTCTATGATATTATGTTTTGGGGATCTTCCCACCATAGACATTTTGAAAAATAAAAATTTCTAATATAAAAAAAACCTGCGATATGGGAAGAAACTTTACAATAAACTCCCAATTCAAATTAAAAATGAACCATCAATAACAATCTTAAGGAAGAGGCTCCGTGAGCTCCTCGTGAATGGCATGTTCTATTCAGTAGACGAATTTCTTCGATGACGCTAGTGTAGCTCTTGACTTTCCGGTGTATCAATTGTCATACCTGGAGCTTGTCAAAATCTGGGAAATATGTATAATTTGTTAAGTTTATTGTTAAGTAAATTATTATTGTTAAGTTTATTAAGTTTATCTGAATTTGATACGTATTACTTAATACCATAGTGTCCTATTACTATTATCTGTTGTATTCAGTATAACTAATAAAAATACAATTTATATATATTAGCACTTAAATTAAATAAGATAATATCGACGAATACTATTTGTATTATTAATATAGTTAACAATATCACCTGTTACGATAGCACTGCTATAATTTGCAACGTTTTGTGAAAAATACAGATTTGAATTTGAATATTAGAGTAACAAATAGCGGAATGCATTCAAACGACCATTGCATTCACTTTAATTACTAGATCATGCGCTGTGCCTTCCGTTACAGCTTGCATAAACTGTTTACATCCTTATTGCATGCTTCCTGTTTGCATCCTTACAATGTCAAATTCCAAATCTCATAAAACACCTGAAGAACCAAAGTTGATGAGATTATTGTCCACTTTTTAGGTCGTTGTGTATGGACGAAGAGGATTTATTCGTTACAATAAGTAATAAATAAATCATTGATGGTTTGTTACTGCTATGAATACATGAATATGAAGACTTGAGGGATCTTGGATTGTTGTATTGTTTTAGGTGAATTGTAGAAAAAAGCTAAACTGGTTATTTAAGATCAATAAGTTCTTTCAAATTAAAATACTGAATGTACTTGCAAATACTTTTGAAGACACCAAAGTCAGAATTAGATTTATGAGTTACGTTTCTCCGACTGTTTGTTTTTTTCCAAGAAAGAAAGGGCAAGAACACAATTTCAGTACAACGTTTACAATAAGTGAATACATTGATTTGTTAAATTTGGGGAGGGTGAAAATAAGCTAGAACAATTCCTGAAGTATGAATATAATTTGTGAGAAAAAAATTCAACTCTCAGTGTGATATCACTATAAATCACATAAATTGATTTCGTTTTTCAAGAAACGCAATGTTATCCACCTTATATAATAATATTATCCTGCTGTTGTTTTCCATTATTCTAGCGAACAATGCACCTTAAATGTATTATTAGAAACTATTCACCAAATAACATGAATTCATCAATATTGATCTCACTACAGAATTGGAAGGGAATCAATTTGAATAATTTTACTCTTGAGAAGATCACCGATTATCACAGAGATGTAGCATCGAATTATTATCAAGCGAATTATTAAACGAAGTGACATTTAGTTCAATTTAATTAAATAACATTACTTCCTCGCCCAACTAGTTGAATGTTCAGAGGTAGACTTGAGTTTAAATTTTATATTAAACTCAATCAAAATTTTCTCAGCAAAGTTATATTTTATACAAGCTTCTTCGCACATAATTTCTGTCCAATAGGAAGGTTGACATACGCATGTCCTTTTTAAATGGCATACCGAACTGAAGTGATATACACTGAAATCTCCTGATCCATTTTTGAATTTAAGGAGTTGTGTTTCGAGGAACTGAAGTAGGAGAGCAAAACAATTTTTTTAGGAACACCCGTTGGTGTTCCATTGAATAACTCGAATTTCCGTAAACATTTCATGAAATTTTATTGAATAGCTCCGACAATTTTAGGAACACAAACTATTTTAGTGGGATCATAAAGACGAAGTATGCAGCTTTTGTAGTTTAAGGATTTATGATGTAATACTTATTGCTTTTCTTTAATAAGAAGAGGCCAATTCCCTTATTCCACACATCTTCAGGGGCCACTGGCCTGTGTGACGGTCTTATTGAAAAGAATCATGAGAAGAGATCATATAGTACAAGGTCGATGATTCTGGTAAAACAGTGCTACAGTCAAAGACAGGATGTGAACTTACGCTATATCAAACTCAAATCCAAAGTCCGTCTTAGGCCGTACTACCAAAGGGTTCCCTATATGATGGAGCCTTATGATAATATTTGAGGTACGTATTTCAGTGTCCATTTAAAATTTAAAAACTGTAGTATATAGTATCTTTAGTGTTACAGAGGCAAAAACACACGAAACTTCATACATTTAATACTTAACATCAGTTCAATTCCCTAAAAGGGCGCATAAGCTAATCCTGCCTCGAGGGCTATCCGGCTTGCTGTCTTGGCTTGTGCCCTTAGTATTTGCGCGGGTACTAATGTCTGTAAACATAATACAATACAGTAATATAGATCCTTGCTTTTGCATCTATCTTCTCTGTATCATATATTTGGTATATTATAGTAATCATATCAATTTTAATATAACTAATTAATCACGTGGTGAATGGTTTGAGTTCTTCATCCGAGGATGAATCATAACAGTGCCTAGTCCCTCAAAGTTTATTCCTTCACCTACTACATTTACCGTTCCACAATGTCAAAGGAAGCCCAATTTCCAGTATTTTATGAGTACTACTGTCATTGCTATTAGCAGTACACTACTCACTAGCGAAATGCTTGCAATGTTTCTTCTCCGAAATATATACTAATTCTCTTGAAAACTACAACAGCTACTGTTGTTTATTCATAACAGGTATAATTTGTTCCTGCCAATCCAAAATTGTAGTCAGTGTCAATGTCTTGGCTAAATCATCCTATAAGTGTTAAAAATTACGATCATATTTGCAATAAATTTTCTTTAAATTGCCTTTCCTTGTATTTATGGGCGGTATTTCGGAATAAACGGATGTCTATATTCTATTCTTATTCGATGCGCATTGTCGAGTAATTTCTAAATCTGTCCACTATGGTATTGTGTGGACAAATGCCCAACCTTTTCACAAAACTTCATATTTATAATATTAATAAGAATTTTTCATTCCATTATATTTTTAGGAAAATACCATGAAGGTTTTATTACAATGTTCAGTCTACATAAAATACTACAACTAACTGCAATTATTAAAACACTTGAAAAATAACTATATGGAATATTAAAAATAACATAACAAATAACACAATAAATAACGTTTTAAAAACACAACCAACAAACAAACGAGGCTATAGTCAGTTCAACTGGTGAAACACGTTTTCCACAGAGTAGAAGCAATAAAAATCAGGTACTCTTCCACTTTTTGGTTTGAACCCTACCTTTTCTTGATCATTACCGGAAGCACCTAGCGCCCACATTGTGTTGAGGATATACCATAGGAAGACACAATATTATTTAACAATACCAGAATGGGTGTTTGTGCAGGTAGGAGCAAATCCCAGGAACCACCTCCAGCACGAAGGCAGCTACCTGACCGTAGAGAGGCTGCAAGGTGAGACGTGGAGAGTCGTAGCCACAGATGCCAGCTGGGAGACTCAGTGAGTAACCGAGCTTTGCATGGAAATAAGCGAAGATTAATATTAGATGAATGTCACCTACACTAGAAAAAGGAATATTGTGGATTGTCAATTGCGCAGTGTAGTGCGGACTGCGGTTATTGCGAGATAACGCCGAACGTAGAACTTATGCGCCATAAGACGGCTTCCGCAGTCAACTTGTTGGAACCTCGAGCGTGGCTGCTGCTTGGATAGGACCAATCCTGTCCTTGCAAGCAGCCCGCCTGCCCGACCATTGGTAGTGGTTCGGTAGTCACCTTTTAGCCGTTGGTCCCCAGGTTTAGTGTTAGAGAGGGCTTCTTAATCCTATTTTCGCCTGGTAAAATAAGACATCCTTTTCTTCTTTATGATCACTGTGTTTAAAGAACCTTTGGGTATTCAATTTTCTTAGCAGATATCGTGGGACATCTAATCTCACAGTACTGAAATTACTGTGACGAATTCCGCATGACGGAATGTAATTGAATAGCGTCAACAGGCAATTAACAGGTTCTGAGTGGAACTTCGACCAATCACTGTTATAGCTCAGTTCATTCGAGATTAGTTTTGCGGACAAGGCAAAACATCTATAATGAAATGTCACACCATTACTTTTAGCATATTAAAATTACAATAATTGGTTAGGCCTCATTTAAGGCACAAATATCCTCCCTTCACATAATATTGTGCAGTCTAAACACTAGCAGAATTGTATGAAAATTGTATTGTGGAATGTTGTTTTGGTGCTATTATTTAAACTACATTTACACACAAACAGAAATTTATTTCTTTTCAAGAAACGTTTTAATTTAGCATCATATTAACCGTTAGTTATTTTATAAGTTATAACGTAACAAAATCAACAAAACTATAAAGACAGTTTAAAATTATGTATTTTTTGTGAATGTGACATTATACGCAAAATCATTATCACAATTAATGGAGTTTTAAATGATTAAATGCTAAAGATTCCCTCAAATACTTTAAACAACTCGTACAATAATTGACGTTTATATTTACAATATTATCCATGGTAAAAGGTACCATTATTGTACGAAGTTTCTCTAAGGAGAAACCGTTCAAAACCAAATTTTTACAATGGATGAATTTTATTGCGCTAACGTAACTGTCCATTGTTTTTGCAATAGTTTAGACTAATCTGGTTAGTACAGTTGATTCCAGTTACCTCAATCCAATGATGGATTTACAACAACAAGAGCTCTAGGATTACTGGCTTTGTTTCAACAATTGGGTTCTGCAGTTAAATATCTGTTCTGGAAGAACATCTTCCCACTAAATAGCTATAACATGTACATATCTCAAACTGTGTAACAAAATTAAGTTCATCTGTTATAAAGTGTATGTAACTTTTAAATTCGGTTTGATGCAGGCAATACATGGGGTATTAATTTACAGTATTTATTTGTGCCAGAAAGAGATGGTCGGTATTTCGGAAATGTTACGAATTCATCAATTTCATAAAACTTAATGTTTAATTTAATTCAGTTTTAATTTAATATCACTTATAAATATTTAGGTAAAATTAGAAAACAGTGGAAGGTGAGAACCAAAGAGGTCAACAACTGAGGACGTTCTCTAAGCAAGAACAAATCAACACACCGTTTTGAATGTTTCTTCACAATCGAATGACAATAAAACTATTTAATTTCCTAATTTACCTTTAAATATCATCGGTACTTAGATGTTATCGTATTTAAAGAAGTCAATTTAAATTAAAACATATTAAACCTATTTACCTTGGTTAAATGTGATCGTTATTTTAATTTACGAGAGGGTAGTAGAGTAGATAGAATTTGTATTCATGTACAGAAGGATTATTCTAGATTAAAAGTAAACAAATTACAGACTTTTAAGACAATTTTATGAAACATATTTTAAAGCGTTAGTGTTACTTGTGATTGTGCTGGCTGTGTATAAAGTACCAAAAACTAAGACAAATTGTAATAGGGAAACTAGGGAGAGTTGTGTTACTCGATTAGGTCAAGTCTTACAATAGTTGAACTTAACTTAAACGACAAATAATGGAATAACGTGGATGCATACAATAATTTGATGGCCGCCTGCGGTTTTCATTCCTACATCAATCAGTACAACAGAAAGGAGATAAGACAGGGTAGAGAGACAAGATCTCAGATAGATCATATTTTTCTAAGAGTAGATAAGATAACAGCTGGATCTACTGCAGTAAGGGTAAAGATATCTGACCGATATGCTGGCTCATAGTAGTAACAATAATTGTATGACTTTACCTGTTAGCAAGTTGCACCTAAATGCAAGTTATAAATATTTAAATGAAAAACTTAAATCTCATATAGAATGTTTTAATTGGAATATTATAAGCAACGCCAATTTAACATGTAATCAAATATACTGTTATGTTGGTGATAACTTAGATCTAATTTATGAAAAGTATGTTTACAAGAAATAAACGAATCCAAAAGCAATGGATTTTAAACATTATGTAAACCTATTGTTAGGTTAAGTAGAATAAAATAGAAGATAAACTGGCCAATGACATGCTCGCCGGACCATGTTGGAATGTTATACAATGGTTGAATTTTATAAAAACAATTATTCCACTATTTGTACTGATTTAGTACCAATTTATACAGCAGTGACAGAATTTGTAATCATCACAGTAAAAAGCTATTAACAAAAACGTAATGGCTGCGGCAGTGGCAGTGGCATGACTCGTAGGTGTTAGCGTTATCAATGACAGCAAATCAAAGGTTATGCAAGTACATTCACCAGCATAGAAGTGCAAATCGGTGTAAATATCAGGGTACCAACTGATTACATTCTAAAAATACATTCTGAACCAGTGTAGTTGTAGTTGTCGGGCTTTGGAAAATGTAAAACGTTTTCAAATAGTTTAGGGACTCAGTTAGATCATACTAGGAACATAGTAATGGAATATGGAACACGGAATATAGGTTATATCTGTAATAAGGTGAGAAGATTTTCTTATAAAACTCACCATTTTATAAACTTGTTACAGTTTTCTACTTAACTTTAATTTGATTTAAACACAGAAAATATACGAGTTAAACTTTAATGTAACTCCCGTTATTGTAGATTTACTAGTTATAGTTTGTGGTTAACGTTCGAGTTCGGAAATCTATAGAGCTTTATGTGAATCAGTTTTCAGATATGTTTAAGAGATATGACTTGGGGTAATGCCTTATACAGGTCACCGCAATAGGATAGAAAATTAATAGATTCATATTTAAAACACATTGTTCCTAAACATGTAAAATTTAATAATGATTTGGATCTTTTTGGATTTAAAAATCTTCCAATACAATAACTGTACATGTCAATAATTGTCAACAATTGTTTGTGTAATAACGAATTGTTAATGAGTTGTTAACGCACAAGTATATTGGCAGACAAAGTTTTTATGTTGTTTCCAGGTGTAATAATAAATATGATAGTAAGATACTTGATATTTTTGTGCGAAAAATTTTTAATGGCCTCAGAGTGTTTTTACTATAAACAGAAAAGTGTTGTAAAAATATAAAAATGGGATAAGAGAAAGTATTCTGTATGGTAGTTGTTGTCTTATTTAAAAATAGAATGTTATTAAATAAATGTTACTTATTTAGTAAATAAATAAATAATGTTATTGAAATAAATTAAATATTTATAATAGTTAAATCACATTAAATGCAGACAAACCCGGATTTACTTCTTACACAAGCATCTAAACAGCGTTATTTTGTGTTAATAAAAAACCTCTTAATTCTTGAAAGTTCTTTCCTTCGGTACCTTTATTTATTCATTCTGTATTTCTTAGTAGTCCTTTAAGTCTTCTATCAACATAGAGTTAAATTTTAGTTGAGATGTTTTACTTGGTGTTTAGATTACAGAAATTTGCATTAAAGATAGTCATAAGATGCGATATCGAGTTTCAGTTTGCAGTTTCTATTAACGGCTATAAAAATGGAAATGTTTAGTCAGAAAATCTGCAAGGCCTTAAAGAGACGTAATGCGTAACTTTTGGTTCAGAAGTAGTTAAGATCTTGCAGTATAAAATATCTCCTTTTTAGATTCAATGTGTAGATTAGTAAGAATCCTTCATTTCTGATTGTAAATTATTTAAACTGATTTTGATCTCCCAGTAAGTATTTAAAGAGCAGTTCTATTCATATTTACTTTGATGCTTTGAAGTGGAAGCGGTAACATTTAAAATTAAGTTTTCAAATAAGAGATAAGATGCTTTCAGTCTAGAGATATAACGTGTTATAATGATATATTTAATTAATAAAGGCTGAGAGGGAATTTCGCCCACATTCAGTTATTTGTAGTGTAAATTCAGCAGTAATATCCGGTGTTAAAAGTGTACAACCACCTCCGTGAAACCACAACGTTTATCAATAAAACACATTTCGTGGAATTTTATTTGTTATTGAGGCACAGTTCAACATATACTCGCAAACTAATTTTGTTTCGTCAGCAATTCATAGATTGGTTCTAACTTATTATATTTACTACATAAATGGATTGATCAATTTATTTTGTTTCCTCGCTAACCAGTAATTTTACTAGCTAGTTTTATTAGTAATGTTTAATAACTAATTCTAAATCAAGGATGCGTATTGGAAAAGTTATAAACAGGTATTTTGCTCTCTAAATAATATTTATTTGATTTCTTCAATGAATTGAATCTGTAAAATATTTTCGCTATTTATGGACTAAAACAAGCAGAATGTACTCATTAGAACTAATGAATCATATTTTGAGGAGTTAATTAGTTTTGAAGGTGGGAAGTGCAAGAAGGTTTCTTATAGATCAGACGCCCAGAAGCGGTCCGAGTAGAAAGGGATTTGGGGCTTGGGTCATAATACTAAAAGGTAAAGGTTTGGTCACTTATTAGGTTAAAGAAACAAAGAGGATTTAGATAAAATAGGTGCTGAGACCAACGTACAACTGTACAATTAGGTTGATTATACAGGGTGTTTGAAAAGTATGGGTACGGCTTAATATTTTAAAAACCACAGGAGATAACATCTATAAACTTTGCACAGTGTCGTATGGCTATGTAAACTATTTTTCCTTGCTATTACCATAACATGCCAACTATGGGGGGACGGCCCACAGAGGAAAACATGGAAATCTTAAATTAAAGCATGGGTCGAGTGATACCTCATTTGAAAGAGCACACTTAGTAGAGTTGAATGCCGCAAACCACATCTCAAAAGGTTTATCCAATCAGAAATGGCGGCTTGTTTTAGGTACACATTGTGAAGTACATTATGCGCTGCCATTTCTGACTGGATCGTCGTATTCTGATGCGGTTGGCGGCGTTTCACTCTACTAACCAATGTGTTTTCACTGACTTTTTTTAATTAGCAAATTATGTTTTAAATTTATAACACAATAAATAAAACTAAAAAACATCGGTATTTATTGTGTTTTATTTATTGTGTTATAAATTTACGACATAATTTGCTAATTAAAAAAATTCAGTGCAAACACATTGGTTAGTAGAGTGAAACGCCGTAAACCACATCAGAATACGACGATCCAGTCGGAAATGGCAGCGCATAATGTACTTCACAATGTGTACCTAAAACAACCCGCCATTTCTGATTGAATAAACCTTTTGAGATGCGGTTTGCGGAATTCAACTCTACTAAGTGAGCTCTTTCAAATGAGGTATCACTCGACCCATGCTTTAATTTAAGATTTCCATGTTTTCCTCTGTGCGCCGTCCCCCCATGGTTGGTATGTCATGGTAATACCAAGAAAAAATAGTTTACATAGCTATATAACACTGTGCAAAGTTTACAGATGTTATCTCCTATGGTTTTTAAAATATTAAGCCGTACCCATACTTTTCAAACACCCTGTATACCTAAAATTACTAATTTATAATAAATTAGCCCTCTAACTCGATCTATTAAACCTTATCTTTCTTCCTTAACAATTCAATAACTTTATATATTAGCTTAATTTTTTTAACGTTTCGCGTTAAAATCCCTCCGACCATTATTAAAATAATAATAAATGTGTTAGATACTATTGTGTATTTCAATACTTAAAGGCTTACATTGCTAATGCCATGATAATCATCTCATATCAAGGAATACTCTGAAGATGAGAAGATGTTAAACTTGCAAAATTTCATTTAAGAATAATAAGAGACACCTTAGAAATAATTGGGATGACAATAACTTCAATAAAAAAGATAGGGTCAGATTATTGAAAAGTTGGCAGCCTGAGATAAAGAATACCGCCACGATGACGAGGCAAACCCGCCCTGTTCAGTCTGAGGTTTACGAGTTAAAAAGAGCAGGCCACGGACTCGGTAACACAAAACCTCGTCAGTTAAATTTTTGTTAACAATAAAACATTCTAAATAGTGGTTAACAAAATTACATGTTTATGATAGTGACTTTTACAGTTGCATAGCAAAACCTATTCGCTAACTTTTGAAACTCCATATCACAAACAAAAGTTAAGATAGTAATTTAATAACTACTTTTCTCATGGAATTCTAAACTGTTATACTTAAAAGTACACTTTATCTATGTTATATGTAAATTTTAGTCTTAATCAGATCACGTGTTCCAAAGTTGTGAATGTTGAAAGTTGCAGTTTGTTTGAAAACGCTAAAGAGCTGTACCTTTATTGTTCTTACCGACTGGATGTTATTGTTTGGAGATGAATTTAACACACAGAATGTATACAAGAAAAACTCTAATGTAACTCCCACTATTGTAGCTTTACTAGTTATAGTTTGTGGTTAAATTCGGAAATACTTTTGATCAGAGTATATCTTTTTTTCCTACAGTCTTTTTTTCTCTCTCGCCTCTTTCACTCTCTTTCTATTTCTCTATAATCCCCTTCCCTCTCCCCCACTCTCTTGACATACCTGCCTCCCTATTTCTTTCTCTCTCTCCCATCTATTTCTTACCCTAAAGTGTTCTGTCCCCCCTTCTCTCTGCATCTCTCCTTCCCTCTCTCCCTTCCCATCCCACCCTCTCCCTCCCTCTCCCACTCCCTACCTCTCTCCCTCCCTCCCTATCTCTCAGTGCCGGATAATTCCACATAGGGTCAATTTTTCGAATGGAACCCTATTTTTTAATTTTTATTAATTTATAAATAATTAGTGCCAGATGTGTTGAAGAGGATTTATTAAAGCAGTCTTTAAGATCTAACAAGTATAAATGCATTTCTTAAATGCTCAATTCCAGATAGTTTGTTATGTGTAGGTTCCACTGGACCCGAATCTCAGGTATCCTAGGCACTTCGGAAGTAGAGGTCCGGTGGTCTGTGCCGCGTCAGGTTCTTCCGGGCACATACCGGATCAACTACCTCGGTCATTTCAAATACATGCATGGCCAGGTCGAGCCTTTCGTCGGGACTACCAGGAACTTCCAGGTATGCTTCTCTCGGATCTTGCGAAGACAACCAAAATTATGTACTTGATATAAATTTGAAAACAAACACTCCAATAATATACTTTTTGACAAAAATACTAAGTTTATTATTGGAATTTTTGTTTTCAAATTTATAAATAATTCCAATAAGAAAAGAGCTTCTACAATATATGTCTATAGAAAGACGATTTATTTACCTGTAGAGACTAAACAAAGCAACATGTGAATCTGTTCAGAATCCATAACGCCTGCATATTATGTTGGTTTCATATAGAGATTTTCGTACTTTTTTATTTCAGAGATTATGAAACTAATATTGATAGAGCAGCATTAATAACAAATGTTTTGAGAAAATATTGACTTAAAATTTTTCAGTTGGCATATGTACCTATGAAAAATATGCCTATGCTAGCATTACGATGCGAGGTAGGCTACATTGTACAGTTGAACATTTTGAGACAAACTTAATATTGATATAGGCCCTACGTCTTGTTTTAATGTCGACGAAACCTTGTCAATGCCCATAGGTGTGCCTTTGAATTTTAATATATCAAGATGAAATATTAACATAATGACATATAAGGGATAAATAGTTACTATGAAGAAAGGTATATAATTAAATTAATTTCTACTTTCATAGTAATTTATTATTTGATTGGAGCTCTTCGGCAAAAACAAAATGTTTTTAATAGTTACAGGGGAAGAAAAAAATATTCGTACTTAGTTAATTTAATACTGTTACAGGTAGTCGGCGGATGAAAGGTCTACCAACTGTTTGGATTGATAATCTCTACAGGACTGTCTGGAAAGATATTGTAACGTATCTGGAGTAATAAATGAGTGTGACCCAGTCAACAAATTGTACCTAGCTAAATACCAATATTTACAAACGTACCTACTATTTAATTTGTTTTAAAGAATAGTTGATTTAAAAAAATCACTTAGTTCCTCCTACTGCTTGGAATATAAGAGGAATATGTGCTGATTTACTACATAATTTCTATGCAACTTTAGCTAGTAAATTAAATTACTTAAAGTTCCCATATACAAGAATGGATTTTCTACAACACTTAATTGTGTGAGTGTGTTTAACTAGAGTGCATTACCCGTTTACACAACGGTCATTATTGAACTGTTCATTATTACATTTGAACTGCAATTGGAAAGCCATTAAGCATTTCTATAGTTTACTTTTACTTGCATCAAATATCATACAACATCCATATAGTTTCGTTTTAGAAGTTTTAAATGTTTTATTTACGTGTTATTATTTTATTTAGCTCTATTGCGAGTAAATAACTAATATGTTAAAAGAATATTTAATGTTTTTTACTAGAAAATGTTAACCCGTAGTAAAAATTCTTTGAATCAAAACGTTTTTTAAGTAGAAATTTGGGCTCAAAAATATTTTATTTGCACCGCCCTATCTACTAGTAAAAGACATTGTTCTTAGTAATAATTCTGGCTGTCATAGCCTATGTTTAGAATAGCCGTCACTATTCCTCATACACACTCACTTCCTTTAAAGAAAGTGATAACGCTATAAATTTACACTGTCATATATCTCTAAATATTCTGGATACCCAAAGTTTTCCTATTCTACAAATTGGAGTAATCTCAAAATGATGCTGGACAGAGAAAATCTCAAGCAGATGATTCATAAATGAAGGAGTAATAAGATTAACCCTATTCAAACTTGAATTCGTACAACGTCATTAATCTAACAAGAACTTAAAGATGTACTTTTACCTATAGATGGGCATGCACTTAGTTACACACACAGTTAAGTCGTTGCAGACCCAAAAACATTGGCTTTATTAAGGGATGATATATGAAATTTAGTTTGTTATTGACGATGGAAGATTTGAAAGGATAACAGGAAATCGGACATTTGCCATCTTTATATGTTAAAATATGTAAAGCACAACGTTTCGAGGATTGAAATCCATCCTCTTCGTCAAGTGAGAAGACAATTTGTACACACACATGTACTTATAGATTGCAAGTGCCGCAATGGACAGCCACTATAAAAAGAAAAAAATAGAAAGAAAAGATATTAAAAAGACCCGGAAACTGCTTGAAGTCCTGACATGAGAAAATGAACCTACACAGGGTGCAAGTCACGAGCACTTGACGTCAAGAGCTCAAACACACATTCATTCCAGCACAAGCGAAAGTGGAACACGTGTGCAGTTGTCCGGTATGTTTAATTTCTTTTCGTACTCTCTCTTTCTTTTTTTAGTGGCAGTACATTACCGCACATTGCAACTTCTACGTACGTGCACATGTACTAATTTCCTTCTCACTTGACGAAGAGGATGGATTTCAATTCTTGAAACGTTGTGCTATAAATTTTGTAGCATTAACGATGTTAAAAGCACTTGTGAGACAATAGCTGGATCACCGTTTACTTAAATACTTACTTAAATAAGTAAACCGACGGTAAGATTAACAAATAATTAACACAATTCTTGAATAATGCTTTGGATTGTACGTTTTACTCGTAGTTCTTGATTAATAAATGTGGCAATTAAGAAACATGTAATAAGTAAGTGCAAGAGCGGGTATATATACTTGTGCTATGGGCCCAAGACTTTGTATGAGCTCTGCTTCATAAAAAGATCGAGTGTGCTCATTAATATAAATAATAATATGTATGTATATATATATATATATATATAATATATCGTAAATATATAATCTATTATAATCGGTGTAATGTATTATTGATTCACGATATTCCTGTGGAATCAAAGCGTTACTATTGTATTAATAAAAAGGGGTTTTGAAAATGCAAAAAAATGTTTTTGTAAAAACTGTTTTAAGAGATGGATTGGCTTACTTAAAAGAAAAAGTTATACTCAAAATTCAATGTTTTGATACATCAACATGATTTACCATACAAGTAGTAAAAAATAGACACATAAGTCTATAACTCTTTCTTTTGGTCATTTGTGAACCATTGCCCGTATCTAATAATTAATTGTTTGACCAAACACTATAACACGATGAATTGAAGGAAACAAACATTCAGACATATTAAAAATAGGGTTTATTTACAAAACATATAAACAATACAACAATCATACAAAAAGTACAACTGAATTGATTGATTACTCACGAGCTCTTGGGCTGAGATGAGAGTAACGTCGGCATGAGTAGTGGAGGGGGGCTCGCCAATCATATTACTGGCATGTAATAATGTCATATGAGCCGTACGGGCCCCCTTAAGTGTTCCTTTCCGCCCCCTACTCACATCCTCGTTTCCTTACACGAGTGCATCTACTCATCTACTCAGATGAGTATAAAAGGTAACTAACGCTAGAACATCAACAGTGAAAATCCCTAATTATTTCTCATCACGAATCATCAGCACAGCAAAACATGATGCAGTACAGTATAATAAAACAACAAAGAATCATATTAACATATGTTAATATCAAGTTCATAGTGTACAAAACTTATTTACGTATCAGGTAAATATGGAGAGAAAGTGAAAAATTATTCAACAGTGGAAATAACAACGCTGATATGGAAAATAAATAACCAGATGCTTTATGAGCTACTCTGTTGTTTTAAAAATACTTTGATGTAAGGACTCGGAGGGAATGCTTTTAAATACACAAAAAAACAAATGTACAATATTTCAGTTAATGTAATTACAACTTTACACCATGTTACATGTTAACTGAGTCGTAACGAGTGTGCAAAATAGGTAACGTGATTTTAATTCGAGAACATATCATTCGGTATGTGGAATGATTGTTTGGATAGTCAAATATTAACAATAACAACTGAAATAACGTGATTAAATAAATACAAATAGTTTTATTATTTATATTGCCTCAAATATGTACTGTAATTTCACTCAATACTCTTACATTTATTGAACCTTGGAATAGTGGTGTATTTTGACACTAATAGTGATTTATATTGCTGTTAATGCAAGAATCTATTTTCAATAATTTCTTATTACATAATAAATAATATTATATAGTAAATGATAAGTATGTAGGCTGTTTTTATATAGAAAAGACATTGTAGAGTTGACCCGCTTTCTGAGATCATGCCGAACAAAGTTAATATTATTTAGGACTAATTGCTCTGTCATAAGTGTAAATAGAAGTTTTTATTATATAAATATGATTAATATTAAGCCATTATATACATTATACACATAGCAGTTCCCAAACTTTGTTACACAAAAAGTTGGTGTGTAAGGCACATTATCAGATTATTGGATAGGCATTAGATCTTACTATTTAAATTCTAAACACGTTTTAAAAAGCGGCAAACATTCGATATAGAGATTTCTTTATCATGATAAATGCTACGAAATTAGCATGAATACCTCACATTACGATCATAATATTACAAAACGTTCGTAATGTGTTTTGATACTGTCCTCTATGTTTCAGGAAATATGGTTATATACAATAGGTTATATGAAAGGTTACGTCAGAAAATTTGTCGTTAAAAAACTTTTAAACCTGAATTAACTACGTCACTGCCATTAAATCACCCGATGAGTGATAAATTTGAGCATTATTAAGATCCAAGAAATTTATCTTATCTTTCATTATATGCCTAAAATAGTCTATATGACTCCGAAATATATGCCACTTTCCTCTTTGAACTGCAATTTCTGATTTCTGATTACTTTTTCTGAGTTACAACTATAGGGCTGAAATTCATAATACTTATGAACAGCCAAATCCAAATACGAATAAATGTAATTAAAATTAATTGATGGTGTATCCAAATTTTTACTGACTCTCCAATATTAATTACATTTTGACTGGACACGATATAAATGAAAGAATACAAGTACATATATAAATTTTGAGCTCCCTATCTTTATTGTTTAATAGGTATTACCTGAGAACACGATAAAATGTGCAAAATTCGTTCTCTTAAATAAATTAGTATATTATATAGTGTTTTGAGACACTCCTGATAAATCCAATTTTCATTTAAAGTTTTTAGTTTTTAAGATCAGTTTATATTCTGATGTGATGTTCCAACCTGATAATGTAGATGTACCTCTTGAATGTAGTTGAAATCTCTCAAGTACATCGGTGATAATTTTGGGTCGTTCAGTTCAGGAGGTGAAACAGGAAGTTTAAAGTATGTTCTTAACACAGGATGCACTCTATATGCTATTTATCTGCATGGAAGCCTTTAAACCTCGAAGGCTCATTTGTGACTATAAATTACTTTAGGATTCAATAGTCACACGTTTTTATGACACTCTTACAGCCAAATTACTGTACTTAGATTAGCAATAGTCACACGTTTTTATGACACTCTTACAGCCAAATTACTGTACTTAGATTAGATTCATTAATTAATCTAGATACACTGTTTTTTATCACAATGAGAAATCAGACCACAAATGTAGAGATATTTTGTTACAAAACTGCAAGACAGTTGGTCTGTTGTCATTAAAAATTTGTGTTCAAGGTTACAGCTAAGCTGGAATTTTCCTGAACCACTGTTTAGCAAATAATTGCACAGAGCTGGATTTGATTGCAGCACACTGCCATTTGTAAACAAAGTTAATCACTGGAAATTTACGCTTGATCAATAGTTAGATTTGTCTTCTCCGCCTGCTCTGCCGGTGTGTCCAGTTGTCTCTTGCGGTCCTTGTGGTTCGAGGGTAATCTTAACATAAGGGCCGAAGGGGATGACACCCTCAGGAGGGCGGCGACCAGCAACACCACCACAATCACGATCACGGTCGCTATGAGCGCCTCCCGCACCAGCCTGCGGACTCCCACCTGGTCCACGGTGGTCTTAGGAGGGTCCTGCCACGATATCCACGTGTTGTTCCACAGCGCGGGGTCGGCTAGAGGGTCCGTAGGCTTGTTGATGGCTGGCACCATGCTCTGACGGTACCTGCGTGGATACCACAAGTTAAGTGTTTTGTGATATTGGTACTTAATAATTAGAACACAATTTTAAGATATAGGGTAGCACTGCTGATTTCATGCCAAGTTGATAAAATATTATAAGACTGTTTAATAGAAAAAGGGGAGAAATGATAATATTCGAAGTATTGCTTTAGATTTTTTTAATACGATAGGATGACGAAATACCCCTCACAAAAATATTGCCTTTTCAGAATTGTATTTGGATGACGAACTTGAACCAAACAGTTCTACAATACTTACAAAATCTTGAAACAGATGTATAAATAGAAGAGCCAAAGAGGAATTTAAAATAGTTATATACCATGAGATCATAATATCTAAAAAAACGTATACTGACTAACGCGACTAATAGTTTACTTCAGTAATTTTCTTGATACGGTAAAATTAAATAATAATAATATACCTCAACATCCAGGAAAATTTTTGAGTGTAAAATTGTTCTTGCAAAACCTAGACTGAAATGTAGCTGGAATCCGTTATTGTTACAGACTTGACTCATGGAATCTGGAGAAAGGTTCGTCTGCAGCCGTGTCGAAACGATGTAAATTGTTCGTTTTGAGCTTTTTCAACGCCGACATTTATTGCATCTCTTTAGACGAACATTCTGTGACAGCGTCAGATTCCAGACGGAGGAAGAGGGAGGTGAATTGGAGGAGCTAAGCTCAACATTCATTTTAAACGGTAGTTTTTCATACAAAACTCATGTTATGATGCATTTCAACAATTTCTAATTAGGACTGATTACAGGGTGTCCTCTAAATTCTGTCGTAAGTCACTACCACTCTTCGTAGAGTAAAAAAGAACATTTTGTAATATTTTTCTGTAAAAATAAATAAAGATTATCTTAAAGGACTGTAACACAAATCTATATATATATATAAAAATGAATGTTTGTATGTTTGTCCTTTATGGAATCGTGAACTATTGGACCGATCATGATGAAAATTTGTACGTATATGTATTTTTCCACGGAGAAGGTTTATAAGCTATGCCCATCCCTTTCCCGATTCAGGATTCCGCCCCACTGGTTACAGAAATACCCATAAGAAATGCATTGCAGCAAACATATGTTAACGTCTTTTCAAATTTTTAATCAGCTGTTCTTTGTAAACATATATTACACTTATAGTTTTAAAGCATAGAGTAAGCTTAAGAGAAACGACAAATTTTGTTTAAACTGTTTTTGCAATCACTGTTAAACATAGACTTTACTATCCAGATAATACAATTCAAATTTGACGTAAAAATTCACCTTTAACTGCAATATTTATTTAATATAAACCATGCTCATGCTTGATCAGAAGAGTAATGCAGATATCATAATTACTATCTTACGTTGGCTACAAATATAAAGAATGTTATAAAATCAACCTTAGTTGTTTTTTTTGACAGAAGTATGGTTCTCAAAACTCCGTGTGTACATATTCTCTCGATCGAGACAACAAAGCAAGCTCAATTGTGGCATCGGAGATATAACTAATTTAATCTAAAATTTATTATAGTAAAAAAAAAAATTTACTAAGTAATATAAGGACTTCGGTTCTTAAGATTTGCGTGCGAAGCCGTGGGTAACAGCTAGATAGAGGCAGGAATATGGTACATACCTTCATAATACGCCCAAGAGGCTCACGATGGAACGACTATCAATTATCTCAGCAATGTTTCGAATGTGATAGAAAAAGAATAAGTGAATATAGTGTACTGTTTTCAACGGGAAATTGCGTGCGAAGCCGCGGGCAACTTTTGCAAAAAATTATTGAAATGCGCAGCAAAGCGCGCCGGGCCCGCTAGTTTCGTATAAAAATAAATAAAATATTGCAACAAAAAACAGCTGTAACATATTGTTATGGTGATGACATTTTCATTTTTTTAGAACAGCTCAAACAGTTATTGCTTTGAAATAGTTCTAAATCGATTAGTATGTTGAGTGTTTACCAATTTTTAAAGAGTGAAATACGTAAATAGTCACTTGCCTACTATATACCACTCGTAATTTAGCAGGCGAGGTGTGGAGACTCTTCGAGCATTCTTACAGTCATGCCCGTGTATATTCCGTATACCAATAATTACGGAAGTAATTGAACCAACCTTACTGAAACTGAAATTATATTACGTTTGAAGGTACGAAGCCGTGATTAGAACAGAGACGTTCCAAGGAAACGTTGTCAAGCGTAAAGTGAAAGGGCTAAAGACAAAAGGAGAGAGAGAGCATATCGATTTTGGGCAGCATTTCGAGACGTGGGCAGCATTTCCTTGCCAAGCAATATTGCCATTTAATCGTGTGGTATTCAGTTAAACGTGTAACAAATGAAATACGATTGGTAGTCAATAGTCAAGTATTTATTGCGGAGACAAATAGTACATTTGTATAGCAAACGTCAAGTATCTAATAACTTTGACACACATGCTACATCGAACTCTCATAAAAAAAGAGGAATGTTTTTTTTAGTGGGTAGGTCTGCCAGTCTGGCAGGAATCCCACACTACCCCCACGTATATCTGCCGGAAGATGGACGGTGGAGTTTAGCGATTGGCGGTGTCTTTTGATGATCTTTTTTCAAACCTCTATATAAAAAAAACATCGAACTCTCATTCATACATACATTTTGACACTCACTCTGCTCCATTCATCGCCAATTTTTTACCCACCTCAATTCGAGAGCAAGTCTTCTGATTGTGCGGTCTCCCAGTAATATGCCATAAACTCGTTCACGCTATAAAAAGCGTTGGACACTAAACAGCGTTTTCAAACGAGTTTTAAATTTTTTATGCGTAGGTGAATTTTTAATTTCATCTGGCAAGCTGTTGATGAGATGAACTCCTGCCTGTGGGGGCAAACGTTCATGAACTACCGTCCTGTGTCTCCTGGTTTGGTAGATTTCTCTGCCTCTTGTCTCGTACAAGTGAACATCCCGTCCGTTGGTCAAGGTGCATTTGAGCATACAATATGACGTTGTTTCTAAAATGTAGAGACTTGGCAGATTCAACAATTGCAATCTTTTCAAAACTGGCCTGCACGACTCTCTTAATTTTAATTTTGTAATGATGCGTATCGCTCGTTTTTGAAGCTTGAACGCTCTGAAAAATTGGTTACTTGCACATGCACCCCACAGCACTAGTCCGTAGGTGAGATGTGGGTAGATCAAGCCATAATAAGCCGTCATCATAACCTGAATAGGGCAGTATTTAGCTAGAGACCTCAGCACATAAATGCCTGAGGCTAATTTGGAGCAAGCGTAATCGATATGAAAATTCCATGTCAAACCTTGATCAAGGTAAATTCCAAGGAATTTCGTTTGGAATTGGTAATGCTTGTAGGCCTACCTTTCTCAAAGTAAAAAAGTATACAAATATTTTTGTTGAAAATGTATTTTTCTTTAGATGAGGTGGATACAATTCCAAAGATTCTTGTTTTTAAACTGGTTTATAGTTTATTTTTTGACATATCGAGAAGGCCCGAATTTTTCTCAGATTTTACTTTATTTCTTTTTTTGTTTATGCCATAATTATGTAAGTTTTTATGAAATTGTGTTGTGAAATAACCTTAAAAAATGTGAAACGGGAACAAAACACCGTTGGTTTGAATAATTAATCATGTTTTTTAGCGAAAATAACTGTTTGATCTACAAATTCAGGGATTGCAAATGTGAAAGTTGCTCTTGAAAGTTCTTGATAATGTATTGGTATAACTAATACAATGGTATAAATTATATTTGCAGATATACAGATATCTAAATAAACTTTATAAAGACATAGCCAAAGCGTTGATTAGTTTTAAATGAGGTCCAAAGTTTTATTACTTTTTAATAAATTTTAATCAATTTTAGTAGTACTCATACCTTTTGATTTCTTATATATATATAAAGAAACAGATCTGTTATATATTCTGAAGGAATGTGAGTTGAAAAATTTCGTTTAATTCGTTACAGTTTTGATTCAACATAAATTTAATTTCTATTACTACTTCTTTAATCGGTCAGTATTAATTTTTGGTTATTTAGATGTGATGTTTTAATGTAGCTTTAATCATTTGAAACAAATGGATAGTGTAAAAGTATTTGTCACGTTAAAACACTTTTGTTAAACTTACAGGAAATTTGGAATTACAGGATTACATAATGTGATTATTACGCATTTTCTAGTTCAGGGATTTGCATTATATTCAAAAGACTACATTCTCTTTTGCCGCAGATAAGCTGCGTATTAACTCCTTTTAAAGCTTGATAATTAAGCTTAAAACATCTTCCTTGTAACACCCATAACCAAGCTAATCTTCAAGACGAGCGTTTTCGTGGAATGAACTAATACCTTATTCATGTTCCAAAATTACTTTTCCCGTCCAAACAAATAATGAATAGATCTGTCATTCACAGACACACAGCTATATTTTTGTATTCTAGTTTGCGCCAAAGTGGTATCTCCCTTCATAAGTATTTCTATTTAGTCGTTTCCGCACTACCGTTTCCGGAATGACTGGGCGAAGCGTTAATGCTGCAATTGATGTTCTTATAAAAATATTTCGCTGTACACCATTAATTTAAATAAATATTTTCGCATTTATTTAAGACGAGTTCCCAAAAATAGGGTCATAGCGCCAAACACAAAGTGAGTCGTGATTGTCCCAAAAATATATGTGAAAAATGCATTTAATTTTTAATTTGTAAAAAATACTTGTACTTTCTAGCATCTAACACTTGTCCCAGTTTGTATCACTATTGAAATGTTAGTTATATTTTAAAAATGAAATGTGTTTCTGTCATGCCCATATTTTAGTAATTGTGAGTCCCTGAGCCATTTACCACCCTCATTTCCCCGCAATCCCTCCTATCCATCAGTCAACCCCATACTCCCATCACATGTTTAATATACATTTTACTTCGTCCATTTTTTTATAAATTATAATCACATTTATTCGATAATCTACTGTTAACGTTGAGTATATTTTTAGTTTTTCTTCCTCTCAGTGAAATCATTTCGTAGGCTTCTCCGTCACCAACATTTATTGGACATCTTCAGACGAACATGACTCCTGATTCAAGGAGTTAAACATGTGGCAGCGTCAAATTCCAAACGCTGCACTAAGAGGAAGGTGAACTGGAGTTAAATTCAACATTCATATTGAATCGAACAATCACATTATATCTACTTTAATCTACATTTTTCATAACTAAACACGAAAATTCAAATCAGGATTTTTAAAACTAGGCATTTTCTCATAAGCTGATAGACAACAATATTTACAGTGAACATTTTATCGGATTTAAAAAATCTCTATTACATTAATTTTTAAATCCTTCACTTAAGTGGTGGTTTTATATTAGTGATGTGACAAATCATAATTTATTTCATCAAAAATTAAACTGCCTGTTATGCCTGATTTAATGCACAGCACTGCCGCTCAAACAGGTCAAATTTAAATTATGTAGAAAATGGCTTCAATGCAAGCATTTAATTTTAAAGTCTGCCATTGCGCTGCAAAGCCCTAACAGGAAACAGCCAACTATAGTACAATTATTACGGCTCCTTGCAACAAAGAGAACGAACGTACCGAGCTCGATTGATGTCTGCCGGTTTGCGCGTTTCAAAGAGCAGACGTCGGTCTTGGCAAATTAACAAAATCTGTTCAATGGTACCGGTGTTAAAAATTCAAGTTTTGAAAGCCACACGCCAAAGACAATAACTTGACCATTATAGAAAATTTTAACCACTCTGCCAAGAAAAAAACTATAGATTGTAATACGACAACAATCATATTGTAATACGACAAATTTATATAATTTAAAATTTTAAAAATTACATACCGATAAAGCACACACTTATACGATCTCTAATGAACATTTGGTCTTAATCGGATCACAATTTGTTTAGTTAGAATGTTTAAAGTTATAATTTGATTGAAAAAGCGCCAAAGCAAATTTCTTTTGTCGTAGTTATCGAAATGAAAATTAAGAAGATATAGTTTTTAGATTATTTCATTTATATGCCTGATCTAATTTTCAATGTAACTCCCGATCTAATTTTCAAGGTATTGTAGGTCTAGTAGGTAGTTCGAGGTTAATGTCCAAACTCATACTTGGTGGGGGGGGGGGGGGGGGGCTCCCTCTAAACAATCTCAGTTGATATACAAAAACTTATCAATGTCATAGTGCCTCATTCAGACAATCTTACATGGTTAAACGGCATGACTTATGAGTAATGCAACATAACATATCATAATTATCTTAATGCTTTTCAAATATTTTATTACGAACATGAATAATAAAATTTTAAAATTTTGTCTCTTCCAAAATCTTGCCACCCTGTGCACATGTTTCTATAATTAATTAATTAATTATAATTAATTAGTACATAAGACCGTGTACTAAAAACTAAATAAATTGTAAATATAATTTGTATTTTACCTTGAAATTATTTCTAAACTATTAAAAGAATTTCTTAATTTGTGTACGGTACATCGTTTTTAAATATCAAAAATTTCATGTAGATCTCAATTACAAACTTTATGTTGATATGAATAGAAATATCTTACACTCTAGATGTTCCTTTTGTAGATTTGAAATACATCAGACTATAGGGCTTTGACCCAAGGGCTTCCTAAGTTCTAACGTTAATATAAATTAAAATGTTTTTTTTTTAGTAAACAGCTATTGTAAAACATACGTGTTGGTCAGTTACTCTTAACCCAATAAACAGTTAATATCAGCTAATTGGTTATAACGTCCATTAACCGACTTAATACAAATTTATTTATTTATGGTGGTTAAGGCGAACAGTTGTTTCCATTAAAATCGGCAAAGCTGTTGCTGTAAAAAGTAATAGTTATTCAGAAATACAGCCATTACACGTAAAAATGAATATAATCCTTGAAATATTATTCAGGCAGACAAATTAAATTGGTACAAATATAAAACCACAGATACTTCCCACCTGCACATGGAAGTCCATTTAGCCCAATCAAATACAACGTGCTTAAACGAGGAGTGGACAAAATTCCTAGGATATTTATTCAATTAGCAAGATTTAGTTATTAATTGAAATAGCACCTGACTGTGATTACGTTTTATTTTCAAGGATTTTTCCGGGAAATCAGTAAGGGTACATGGTGGTGTCACAGCCTATTAATAGCCACTCAATGCTAGTAATAGTGTTGGTGCACTCTAACCAACGCTCATACGCCTCGACGCTACGTATTTGCCAATTTTCGCCATTTGTTTCACCATTTAAGCTAGCAGCAATGTGCGTTTATGTAATTGACTGTGTGCCTAAAACCGAGTAAATGGGTTGTGTTTTTAAATATACTGAGTGGTTTTAAGGTACGTACGTTACATCCACCGCGATTTTGGTTTTCACCTCCGCAGCAATTTTCGGCACAGTGTAGAGGCAACATTTACAGCGTGCTGTAAAATTACTTTTTCTTCATTTTGGAATATTTTTTCTAAAAGATAATTCATTCCCAGTTTTCCAGCATACATAATGGCCTCAGATAATGTTCAAAATGTCGCTGCCGGCAGAAGCTGATGCCAGAAGAATGAGCGTGTGAGACATAAGTGGTGCGGACAATCAGCGTTTATCCCGGACTTTTTTTTATTTTCCATCGAATTTTTCAATAATAATTGCAAAAAACCTTAATCGATATTTTACGCCAAACGTCTAAGTATAACGAGAAAAGTATGTAGGCTTCGCTATTTTGCACAAAACAATGATTTTATTATGTTTTTCAAATTTTCTCCGTGTACTCCAAGGGATACCTAAAAAAATAATTTAAAAGTTAATAAATCGTGCGACTGAATGGGTACACGATAGCCTGAGGTTTAAGCGCGGGATCAAATTTAACAAACCACCAGGACAGGCAAACAATAAAAATGCAATAATGAAATGCATAGCAGGATGTACCCCATCGGGGACATGACGCACTTTACAAAATTCCATTGTGTACCCGATCGGGTACACCACGGCAGTTGTGAAAGATCGCTTGTACTCAATGTGGTACACGCCGCCGTGAACAAGTTCAAAACGATGTGCCACAAGATACCCTTTCCCATTTGATAAATTATACCCAAATCTAAGATGACCATTTTCAAGATGTTTGCTGTTGTTGCAATAACTCCTAAAAATTGGATTAAAGGTACAGATACGCCATAAAAGACGCAACTATGATTTGTTGCACCGTTCGAATTTTATATGGGTCAATCCAGACTTGCCTCAATTTGTGCCCAGAATCGGCAATAAACTCAAATATTAGTTATACTAAAACACAACCAGTTTGATAGTAAACTCCGTAGATTTGGTAGCTTCGTTTCTTTTTCTAAATGTTAATGTTTTACCTTTTTCTATAAACATGTATTCTTTTACTATTTAGTCACGGATCTGAAATATTGGCGAGTTACTTTTAATTACAGAAGTTACAGGTACTAGAGTGAAATTAACGTTGACATATTTGGACTTATTAATCTGAAATAAGAAAATTTTCTTACAATTACATTTCTACTGTCTGACAAGCAACAAGATATTTATTAGCGTTGTTATATTCTAATTGATTGCCAAGAATGATAATATTTAACTAGAAAAAAAAACTACGTGTTGTTTACTTTGAAGATGATGTAGCTAGATTACGTTCAGTCCTAAGAGTTATAAGTAATCAAGCTCTTCTTATTTACTCATGATGTTAGAATAGTCTAATTCACCACTCCTCATACCACCTAATTAGTACTAAAACCACTCCATAAACCATTAGAACTGAAACCACCTCTTCAATCCAGAATTTCTGTATTCACAGTAGAATTGGTTGGTTAATTAAAGGAGCCTAGTTAATGTAAGTTTATTGGTTATGCGATCAATATCACGAATACCAATTAACTTTACGGTGTACACCGCTTCTAAACACAATAACATTATTGCATTGTTTAGGACTCGCTGTAGTCATGTTCATTTAAAATATGTTAAATCGAAAATGCCAATAAGACTCTTAAACTGGTGAATTTAAGGACCGGATTGTATGAGAAAGGACGATACATATGTGAAAATAGTGACCGATGCGACCTTTATATCACAGTCTGCCAGATTTGTGATTATTTAACCAAGGATGTAGCCAGTGAGGGAGTCCAAGGGGTCCGGACACCCCAATTTTTTTAAATTTTTCAATTACTTTTTTAGTAAAATATTATTATTATTTAAATAATTCAGTATTACTTACATGTACTGCTGAAAGATCGTTCTCAACAAAGAAACAGGTCAAGACCTTTTTAAGGAACAAAATGGGTCTTTACTCTGTCCACTACGGAAAAATATCTGTTGTCTGGACGTCCTACAAAATTTTTTCCCCGGCTATTTTCTTTAATGTAACGCTATCTTATTACTTTATTACCACTTTACTATAAGTTATTTCAGGGCTCGTTTCTTTTTTTTTGTAATTGGCTGAGCGTTAGCGAAGTCTGTTACTCGTGGCACTGGAAAAATTTAATTTCCGTCTGTATTTTTGACTGCACAATATTTCTAAAAAGAACTGACCTGTAGACTTGAAATTGTGCATGAAGCTTCATTTCATGTTAGAAAATGGTGCATGTCACTTCATGGGAGATGGCTGAGCGTTAGCGAATATTTTTACGTCGGTCTTATGAGGGAAACGAAAAAATAGCATATTAAAGTTATAAGAGGGTTTAAAATATGGCATATTAACACTTGTTACCTAATTATCTCAAAAAATTGAACATATCGTTATGGTGAATTTGGTGTGTAGATTTATTTTTAAACACTTATATGAAACTCAATTTAAGAAATAAAAATGTGAACCTATCGTGTGGCAAGATATCTCGGAACAGATTTCATCTGTAAACTTAAACATTTTGCATTACTCTTCATGTCAATAGAGTTCTCTCATAGACAATAATGAGTTCTGTGATGTTGAATTTCTAGCCACAGGATTTGGCTGAGCGCCATGCAGTCAGATAGGCCTGTCCCGCAGTAGGCTAACAAAATTCCTTTTTTGTTTAGCCTTAGACAGAGTGAATCGTGTCCTTTATTGGTTTCAAACAGTTCTTCAATGTTTTAGCCGGTGTTAATACCATTTAGATATTATACCCGTTTAATATTCTACTATTGTATAACCTTTTCCTTGTATTTAAGGCATGTAATTATATAATATATGTATATAATTTTTTTTATGATGAAAGTAATAAGTTTGTATTAATTTTACCACTATTATTTGTAGTTTGGCAGACTCTTTTACATAGATATTAAATTTATTATGAAAGTTGTTGTTTCTTCAATTTGATATAAGGATTTTATTTAATTTTCGTTTTACCGGGGAGGTAAACCTTAGCATAGAGTTCCCTTATAATTGGGCTTTATGCCTGTTAGGGCTACCTTTTGCGGGAATTTATATATTTATAGTATATATTTTAGTAGTAATTATTGTTAGTTGTAAGTAATTATTGTTTATTTATAAACTTAATTGTGTTATTTGTTTAATTTCATTTGAAATTGAGTTTGTATATTCCTGCAATAAAGAGAGTTTTCTATTCTATTCTGTATGGGTCAGTTTCGGACATGCTTCATTTATAATATAACTGATAGCCTGGCATCTAACGTTCATAATTTGTTTTTGAAATGTTTTATTGAATGTGTTAGTAATTAGTAATACACTGCCTCCTGTAATTTCTTGTGTAATGTCCTCTTCTCTGCATTCTAGTAATATTTATATAATTTGTCGATTGTACGATTAATTAATGCATTCAACTTTGGCCTGGATGGTGGAACCTTCTGAGTTTATAATATTTTTAGCCGAATTGCTACTATGGGATTTGTCTTAGTTTAGTAAAATGTTATGACAATAATTTTCTATGAATGAGTATTAAGGGATTTGAACATAAAAAACGAGAGATTGAACAAATGTTAATATGTTTAAATCAATCAGAGCATCTTGGTTTTTTTTTTTACTTTTATGAAAATTAAACGCACACTGGTTGTTCATAGTTCCGTAAGAGTGATAAGAATAAGAAAGATTTATTTTTCTCCTTTGTTACAAGCAAAAATTAGATGCACTATTTATCAAAATATTACAATAAGTTGTAACAAAATCATGTCCATTTTCATTTTCAGGCTGACCAACGAACCTTAAATACCTTAAAGTCACTAAATTACACAATTTGTCTAATAAATGTATAATAATAGATTATTACACAAAATCACGTAACAAGATTTTTAACAAAAGATAAACAATTTTAGTTTTATGTAGTGCATTAAAAAAACTAATCATTTAGATTCTGAGGTGAAAATTTAGGGATTCAAAGGCAATGCCTGATAAGAGGTTCCGCCTTACATAAATTTCTTACAAAATAAAAACAGCAATCATATAAAATATCAAATTAAATTTCAACAAAATGGTCTTGATATGAATCTAGAAAAAAGGAGGTGCATTATTAAGAAGAAAAAAATTACTGTAAATATGAGAACAACAGCAATTTTTATGTAAAAAGCTATGAAAATGAATTAACTTATTTTTTTTAGCAGGCAATTGATGTTCTTGTGGTTAATTGATTAACCACATTTTCATTTTTTTTAGCAAACACAATTTTGTGTTTGGCTAGTTTTATATTTTATGGAATTATAAAAAACATTTTAGGTTTAAAACTGTAGGTTTTTTGAAAAAGAAACGCGTTCATAGGCCTTGTAATTCCAAACTGATTAGCATGTATAAATTTAAATCTATATATATTTTCATTAATAGGACTATTTCGACTTTTAGAGTAAAAATTCTTTAACACCTAAAAAGTATAGTTTATAGATAAAATTGTATGTTTTATAAATAAAGGTCGAGAATGGTCAAAACTGTTTCTATATTATATTAGTCTAATTAGATGCTTTTTCTGCACGTGTATTGGATTTAAATAAGATTCATAAGTATTACCCCACTGAATCATATTCTATGCGACTTTGAACGGAGAAAAATATAACATACGCAATACTCTTTCGTTACAAAAATCCCGAAAAAAGTATATATCTTCAAAATGTTCTTTAATCCAGATTAATATGGTTAGATTTAGCGTCGAGATCTCTACTAGTGTGTTTTAACATAATTAATGCTGGGAGGACTTACGTTGTGCTTTGGCGTTTTTCTCAGGAGATCCAAAAATATTCATACTGTAATTACACTCATAACGAAATTCCAGGAAATCTGTTTCCTTTTCTCCAATCATGGTTTCCAGGACCGTAAACCACTATAATCAGATAATGAATATATCAATATATTTGTACTGGCTTATATAAAATAATGCGGGATTATATATGAACACGATAACTACCATAATATTTTATAGATTCAGACTAAAATTGGTACAGATACAATTTTCGCACATGGCTTGAAAGAGTTCATTAGTCAGTTAAACCGTTATAAAAAGTTTCCTTTTCGTGTTTGTGACTTTTTTAAATAGTGTGTTCCAACAAGGACCTAAAAAGACTCATATTTTAACATATGAAAGTTTAAAAATATGGAACAACTTTTACACTTACACGTTTCTCGATATCGAGAGAATTAAAAATATTCCAAGATAGAAGAAATTTGTAACATGAATGGCTATATCTCAGGTTGGCAATTCCGTGGAATAAAAAGGAAACGAATTACAGAATTACTATATAATTTACAATATTGTTTTTTTATAAACAAGTTTGTAGGAGTAGCCTATACGATAACCATGGAATAAATGAGTAGGTTTACATAGTTTCTAAGTAATTTCAACCAAACAAATTCACGCTTTCACAAAGCACATAATATACTTACGACTTTTGTAATAAGATTTCTAGATTATGGAATTTCTGAATATTAAAATGCGTTACGAGCTAGGTACTTATCATGTCTGCCTTCAGAATTATCAACAGTCTTAAAAATTAACGTTTTAAACTGATAACGGATCTTCAGTTTGATTCCTTAGATGACAACCACACAAGGCTAAGTCAGAAGTTGTATTGCATATTGGTTGAGAAATAATAATGTAAAATGTAATTGCCACAGAATACAATAATAACGTATTATGATTCTTGTGGATAGGCTGGTAGATGCAAATAATTCGTCCCTGTTGATATTATTAGGGCCTGTTTTCCTCGTGCCAACTTGGAATGTGGTTTGTTTGCAGCCCAATTCAGGCCAGAACGCTTCCTCATGGGAAATGTGGATGGGCGCGGGAAGGGGGTTGTGGGCAGGTTTGTTATGCAAATAATTCGTCCCTGTCGCTATTATTAGGGCCTGTTTTCCTCGTGCCAACTTGGAATGTGGTTTGTTTGCAGTCCAATTCAAGCCAGTACGCTTCCTCATGAGAATCGGTGATGGGCGGGGGAAGGGGCTTTTGGACAGGTCTGAAGTAGTTGATTTGTATCTCTGACACATTACTTAAATATGAAAACTTTCAAATTCAGTTTAAACACCATTTTTATAAATAACAAGGAAGCACACCTAGTTACATGTCGCGTTACAGGCTTCTCTGAAGTTACATGCAAAAGGTTCTAATGACGCTCAGCCAAATCTTAATAATGAGTCTCTAAAGATCAGGTTTTTAGGTCTGGTGCACTTGTATGTGTTTTTCAGATCTGTAAAAAATCGGTGGAGGGCCTATCTTTAACACTTTTTTTGCAACTGAGAACCTTAATATTGGAAAACTGTAATAAAAAAATCACGCAATCATCGATATAATACAATAATATCACAGTTTGTGCTTGTTTGCCCATAGAAAAAAACGTTTTTGAGGTGATTTATCAAAGTAAACAACGATGTTATAGGTAATAAAAATAAATGTACCACAATCGATAGCCTTTCAGAATACATAATTAGGTCGTTTATAAGAATTTAAACGTATAAAACGTATACAATTTAAATAAAAAGAAAGTCTGCATTAGCTACAGATATTTGTATTTGCCAATTTAGACGAACATTTGGCGACAAAAATCTGTTTCACGTCAGTTACAAGGGTAATTGTCAAAAAATGCCGTTTTACAAGAACAAGATATGTTTAGAGTATCAATAAAAAATATTACTTGAAAATATATAAAAATACTTGACTTGTATTTTACCTATAACCTCTAAACTCATAAGGAGCTAAAAAATTTAAAGGGCTCTCACACGACAGACTTTTTCGAATCAAACAAACACAACTTTGATAATAAACATGTGGCCAGACTATAATAGATTTTTGCGAGGAAGAGCTCAAAATATAAATTAAATGGAGATTTAAAGATAAGAAATACATAGTGTCACGTAACAGGCTCCGCTGAGGTTGCTATGCCACATGTTAACATTTCACATGGTTGGACTCGTTTGTTTACTCGTTTTTGTTCTGCGATTTTCTCGTTGTATCATAGTTACCCATAAGATCAATGTAAAATTGTTAGCTGGCGCTCAGCCAAGTCCCAAGTGTGGCATGCAGTTTCTTACATATAAATGAAGCTTCGATAAAAACTTCTAGTATTTAAGTTAGATAGTTCTCGAGATATCGTTTGGAAAGACAGACAGAAATGAAATTTTTCCAGCTCCTCAAGTGATTCCAGAGCTCCCCAAGTTACCTATGAGGTTTGAAAAAGTGGAAAATATGTTATGAAACTAACCAAAATGATAGAAATATGCAAATTATGTATTGGAAATTTCATTGACTAAGGGTTTTCAAAGCCTTGAGGGTTTTAAAAACAAATATTTTTGTCTGTCTGGCCGCACGATATGTCGAGAACGATAGGACCAGATTTGGATTTAGACCTCCATATTTAATATCTGCTTGTATTTTGTAAAACCTGTAAATTCTTCCAACTCATCTTACATTTAGAATTGTAATCATACAGCGTAGACATGACTGATAAAAGTATTGATGAAAAATTAGAGATAAAAAATTGTATGAACAAACTTTATATGTATACAGAGTGAAAATGGTGTCACCGCCTAATTTTAAATATTAACTGTAATGCTAATATCAAAAGATGTTTTTATATTACAAATTTTGTTATTTACTCGTACTTCAAAATAGAAAAATTTGATCACATACCTGTAAATGGCAACTATTTGTATTTTAATAATGGCGTTTTTACAACTACAGGTGTATTAGTTTTATTTTGTTATTTAATAATGCATCTGATTTAATAACATGATGTTATCTGAAAATTATTTTTGTATGGTAAATTACACGTTTAATATGAATGTTGAGCTTTTGCTTCAGTTCGCAGTCTTCTTAAATGCAACGTCTGGAATCTGTTATGTTTACAGACTTGACTTCTGGAATCTGGAGCCATGTTCGTCGGAAGCCGTGTCGAAACAGTGTCAACTGCTCGTTTTGGTGGACTTTTTTCAATCTCTGGAGACGAACATGGCTCCAGATTCCAGGAGTCAAGTTTGTAACAGCATCACATTGTAGAAGCTTCATTAAGAGGAAGAGAAACTGGAGCTAAACTCAAAACTCAAATTATATCAACTCTTCCCACCATGGCTAATTTGTGTGTACCCGTTTAAATTAATTAACCACAAAGTTTACCTAAATATTTGGTAATACTGTACAATTTGATATATAGAAATAGAGATAAACGAGGCTTGAAGGAAGCTTACGCACTAGACAGCTTTAATACAAATGAATTGTTTCAAGGATTACCTTTTTTCGTTATGGCTGTAGAGGTATTTCCAAAATACAATGTTTTACACCAATTGCGGGAATATAAATACCTGAGGAGCAGATCTTCCATCTCTGCTATAATGTCCGGTCGCTGATCAGCTAAGTTGCGCCGTTCGCAAGGGTCCTCCCTGATGTTGAAGAGGCAGGCGGACTCCCGGGGTCGACACTCCAGTGGGGGCTGAGCGGGGTCACACTTGAGCTGGGCCTCGCTGCGGAGAGATCTCACGGTGTCGGCACGCAACAGTCTCCACTGGTCTCCTACTTCCGGATAATAAAGTCTATTACCGCTAAAATTAACTCTATGCAGTGGTTATTTAGCTCTAGAAGAAAAGAATATAGGTTAAATCCATTAAATCTATCTTGGTAATAATGTATGTCATGATAACATTGGTAACAATTACGAAACGAAAGTGATACTTGGATGGGCGTTGGAATAATTATTGAGGATCGAAAGTTTTCAAAAGGGAGGGAAATTCAGAAACGGAACATATTAGCTTACAACAAGCCGGACATTTCGTTTCGAGATCTGCAATCTGATCTCTTCCTCACGTGAATAACTAACCTAATACATAACTACAATCTAAGTTAAAATAAACAAATTACACCAGAACGTTGTGACGCGCATAAGTCAGGAACCACAACAGCCATGTTGTGTGATAACTTCTCTTCTATTATTCTGGGAGTTGGCCTGACAATAGAAGTATTATTGATTGATTCTAGATGAACTTCTTAAAACCATACTGTTACTAATGTGCATTGGTTTATTATGAAGTCTCTGTTTGATACTTTAGGTTTCCTTGTTAGTAAATGTTTCAGAATGGGTAACCAAAGCGGCCTAATCTCGACTAATCTCGAATGGTTGGTTTACCAATTTAATGTATGAAGATTCAATTCCCAATGTATTATGTTGGCTTCATCCCAATTCATACGATGATCTTGATACCAGCAGTGGTTTGAAGTTTTTGATATTTCCGTTAGCCACTTTCTTGTGTTTTCTTCGTGTTCTTTTATCCTTACATTCATTGGTCTTTTGGTCTCACCTATATATTCCCTACATCGTATACTGCAAACACAGTTTTTGGAATCCTGTGTACCATTTTTGGTTTTGTTATTATGAGATTTAGTCTAAAAGTATAGTGTTTTAAACGAAGTTTTAATGTTGTATTTTTACCTACTCTTCTGATTTTCTCCGCTAATCCCGACACATAAGGAATTTACATAAACGTAAATTTATTACTTTTGTGATTCATCTGGTTAAATTTGCACTTTTTTGTAACTGATTGAGGGTATCCATTGCGTCTAAGATCCTATTAAACTTTGTTATATTTCTTTTTTAATCCATCTTTATCTGATTATAAGCTCTTTGCTCTATAAAATAACAAATAGACCATTCTCTCTTTTGAGAGATTTGGATGGTTTGATTGATAGTTTAAAAAAAGGAAGCTTTTTTAGGACTTCCACTTCCATTGTGAAGAATCGTATTAAAGATATACTATTAAAGTGATTATTTTAGTATTTCCATGAGGAAAAACAACAAAGGTATCATCCACATACCTCTACCATATCTTCGGTTTTAACTGAAATAAAGCCAAGGCTTATTGCCCAAATTCCTCCATAAATATATTGGAAAAAATAAGAGACAGAGAACCCATTGTCATCCCCTCATATTGACGGTAAATTGAGCATCTTGCATTAAAAGCGCATAGTTCTAACGGTTCAACAATTACGTCCTTTCATTTAAAGTTTGGTCTTCTTTCAGACGTAGTTCAATGACTTTGGGAGTTTCTGGAACTGGTGCATTTGGAAATAGACTTTCAACGTCAAAACTCTCGAAATCAATAAATCACGCTTGAAAGAAGACAAAACTTTAAATGAAAGGACTAAACTTTCCTTGCCATTAATTATAGCAACCTCGCTCGACCTTGCTTGATCCTGCTACACTGTGGCATTGGCAACCAACCAAATTCGGTATTTACCGTTTATAGTATATTGTATTTGTAGTATGTCTCCCGTAAATATATGACCAAAGAAACGTAAGAAAATTTTAAGTTCTACATTATTCAATAGGGAATAAAAAGAAAGGTTATTGCACTAGCTGTCACTACCTGAACAAAAATGTTAAATACTTTAACAAAGCTGTGTCTAATTATTATATTGCATTTTGATTGCATGGAGGTGGCAACTGCTTGAATTGTTCATTGTAACGAAACTCACCCACAAACGTCCTTAATCCTTTAAGAATACCTTTAAAAACGTCTTTTAATACAGTTTACAAATAATTCAGTAGCAAAATAAAACCTCTTAATATTGCTCACCTATCAAAGTAGCATTGGTGGTTTTCTTCAAGCGCTTCTGCAAAACCTGTCTTCGGGTGGTGTAACCAGCGAAGGAGACCCCCGCCCTTGACCTGAGGACTGCCTGCACGTCGTACTGCATACCTGGCACATCCCGACCTGTCTCTCCATACCAGTCGTCAGCAATGCCCTTGTGTACATTACCTGGCAAAATATGTTGTACAATAGTGTTATATATTGTGTCAATGAAAGAGTTAACCTTAAACAATATTTTGGTAAATATTAAATAGCGTAGACCTGCTATTAAATAACTTCTACTGCACCAGCAATGACTTGACCCTCAACGAAGAAAAGACGAAGAATCTGATATTTGGAGCAATGTCGCTGCTGAAATTGCAGCAGAGGCTGCAATAGTTGCTTATCACGCCCTTTTTGAGAGCTATATGACCTATGAACTCATTTTATGGAGGCGGAGGGAGGGGTCAACCTAGGACTCGTTCTGTGTCAACCTAGGAAGGGGTTTACATCTCAAAAAAAAAAGAGGTCTATGAGGACATAGGCTGGATTGGGAATACGTGATAGCTGTAGGAAAACGTTTCAAGAAGACATTTTGACAGTGGTTTTCACTACGTCGTGGCAGTGCTTTGGTCTGCTTATACAAACGGACTTCAAATGCTTGCTGCTATTCACCAACACAATACTAGATTTGCAAACAACTGCAATCTTCTACCTTACCGCACAGGATTGTACGCTAAGAACCTGCATATGCCAGCGCCACCTTTTACAACCTTCTCCTAGGTGAGTTGAACAGTCGGAACAACCATGATATCAGACTCCAGTTGAAAACTCAAGGAGTTGCTCAACGACCATTGGATTAGTTCTTACACTGGAGAAACTTTGACAGACATATTTAATTGTAATAATATAAGTTTATTCTTGTAAAAATATAATGTAATGTAATCTATTTGAACGCCTTTCAAATCTGATTGATTTTGAATAAAGTTATTTTCTTTATCTTATTAAAAGAGCGAGTTTGTTGGTTATTACTACTTATGAGGGTTACCCTATTACAGTATATCAGAATATTACAAAAAGAATTATCCGTAAACTTATATTACTTACGAATGTAATATTTTGAGGAATCAATCAATAGTAATACAGTATTTGTGTGGAATTTCCTGGAAACTTCAGTTATGTGAGTCAATACAATGTGGAGAAATTTGAGATTTACTGTAATTATTTCCTCGTCGTTATATTTACACTCTGACCCTCATCTCAACTCAACACCGGGTGTTGCCAGGATAATACTGTATAGTACTTTTTTATTTTGTCTTTATATTTTACCATGCAAATTTATGTTCTCCAAACATCATTATAGCTGGTCCAAACTACTTATTAATACCACTGATATTACATATTTATTTTATCATTTAAAATGTTCCTTTTAATGTATTAAAACGTAATATAATAATGTAACATTACACTCTTAATAAAACTAATGCCAGACAAACTTGTTTATAAAAATTACGTATCAACTTCTATTTATTCCTGTTGACTGTTATCAACTCATCTTCTAATTGTTATTATATTCCTAAGGTTGTCCTTATGTGGATGATCTGTTTTACACCTTGATAAGCATAGTGTCATTTTGTAAATATTTTGAGATTATTTTATGAATTTTTTTGTCTTATTTGGCAACCACTATATGTAAAATTAGACATCTAAAATCTTAAAGGGAGCTTTGGATGGTTCTGATGGATCTGAAACTCTTCGAAACAAGACTATAACTTTTTTATGATTTTCCATAAAGCTACAACCTTGAAAATCCATTCTTGACTTATTTGCATTTGCACTTTTATTACTGTAAAATTTAGAAACAGTTACACCTAGCTTGTTATTACCGTTTTAGTGATGTTATTGTACCAGCAAATACAAATTTATTCTAACATTATCTAATCGACTGGTTTTCTTAACTACTGAGCAATAACAGCATTCAAGGCTAGTTTCGTTATATAATTGTATAAAGGTTGGTGAGGTAAGACGTTTACTTTACTTCACGAATTAATCTAAATGGAACTTATCTACTACAACGGATATCCTAGCTGCAGAACCCGCTTATCTAAGCAGTCACTCGCTCAGCTTAACCCTTAAATCGCTCATCTGAGCGTACTTACTATTGTCATAATGATTATAAGTATTATCATACTGTCATAATGATTATAAGTATTATCATATTGTCATAACGATTATAAGTATTATCACATTGTCGTAACGATTATATGTATTATCACATTGTCATAATGATTATACGTATTATCACATTGTCATAATGATTATAAGTATTATCATATTGTCATAATGATTATAAGTATTATCATATTGTCATAACGATTATAAGTATTATCACATTGTCATAAAGATTATACGTACTATCACATTGTCATAATGATTATACGTATTATCACATTGCCATAACGATTATACGTATTATCACATTGTCATAATGATTATACGTATTATCACATTGTCATAATGATTATAAGTATTATCATATTGTCATAACAATTATACGTATTATCACATTGTCGTAACGATTATACGTACTATCACATTATCATAATGATTATACGTATTATCACATTGTTATAATGATTATAAGTATTATCACATTGTCATAACGATTATAACGTATTATCACATTGTCATAATGATTATACGTATTATCACATTGTCATAATGATTATAAGTATTATCATATTGTCATAATGATAATAAGTATTATCATATTGTCCTAACGATTATACGTATTATCACATTGTCATAACGATTATACGTATTATCACATTGTCATAATGATTATACGTATTATCACATTGTCATAATGATTATACGTATTATCACATTGTCATAATGATTATAATGATTATAAGTATTATCATATTGTCATAACGATTATATGTACTACCACATTGTCATAATTTATAAGTATTATCACATTGTCATAACGATTATACGTATTATCACATTGTCATAACGATTATACGTACTATCACATTGTCATAATGATTATACGTATTATCACATTGTCATAATGATATTATCACAGTGTCATAATGATTATACGTATTATCACATTGTCATAATGATTATAAGTATTATCATATTGTCATAATGATTATAAGTATTATCACATTGTCATAATGATTATACGTATTATCACATTGTCATAATGATTATACGTATTATGACATTGTGATAATGATTATAAGTATTATCACATTGTCATAACGATTATACGTATTATCACATTGTCATAATGATTATACGTATTATCACATTGTCATAATGATTATAAGTATTATCATATTGTCATAATGATTATAAGTATTATCATATTGTCATAACGATTATAAGTATTATCACATTGTCATAATGATTATACGTATTATCACATTGTCATAATGGTTATAAGTATTATCATTTTTTTTTATTTAAAGGAGAGGCCAATCCCCTTTTAAGCCTTATTCTGTCCGCCCTCATGGGCCACTGGCCTGTGCGAGGATCTTATGAAACAGAATAAGGGGGAGAGTCGATACAGTACAAGGTCAATGGTACTGATAAAAAGTGCAATGGTCACAGGCAGGATTTGAACCTGCGTTATCTCTAACTCAGACCCAAAGTTCAACGACTTAGACCGCTCGGCCATCGGCACTTCCATCACGCCATTGTCATAATGATTATAAGTATTATCATATTGTCATAATGATTGTAAGTATTATCACATTGTCATAACGATTATACGTCTTATCATATTGTCATAATGAGCGGCTCTACTAAGTGGAAAATCGAAGATCCGATTGAACACACTATTTTCTAACCATATAGGCTACAATATATTTTGTAACGGTAAAGGTATTGTTAATTGGCTATCTTCCCTGACCAGTGAATATATTTATATAGTTCTTGGATCCATGATTAAAATTATCGATCATGTGATCGTTCTGATAGGAAATACATAATGCATTCGTATTAGTACAAATTTAATAATGACAATGGATGATTTAAAAGAATAAAAGTTTTCGAACTTTTGGAAGGACAATAGCCGAGTGCACGTTGTACGTCTAAAGCTATATTAAAAGTTAATAAATAAATAAAAAAACTTGCACGACACTGATACCGATTATTTGTATTTGTAAATAAGTGTAATTTAATGCCAAAAGTTCTAACTTGTTACACCTAGATTTTGCGTGACTTGATCAATCTAAATCTGTAAGTTAAATTTTAGTGAACAATATCAAGTTGTATAGTAATATTTCTAAAATATACTTTTTGAATTATTATTATAACTTTGAAGTATATATTTAAAGGCATAAATAAATGTGAATTACTAGGAAGTTTAATATAACAAACTATTGCAGCTTTGATGTTACTTTATATGTGTTACTTTAATAATAAAGTAAATATATATAAATATATATATATATAAACTTATGTTATATATATATCATATGTTTACATATGACTAATAATTAGCTGCGTATTATTTTACTGAAAATTATTAACACCGAAGATCTTTGTTGACAGAAAATAACTAACTCTCTGTTGATTTCTATGTTAGAATGTTCTATTCTGTGTTCTTTACAGTTACAGAATACAGTAAAAGTATGAAATTGACATTATTTCATATACTGACAATATAAATGCTGAAAATAAATATGACAACCCACTTCAGACACTACACTAAATCTTTTTGTTTCGTTACGGAAGGAGGTTAGCCTACACAGGAACGCGACTTTACGTCACGTCCAGTTTGAATGGTCACGAAGGTGTGCTCTTAAGTCTGTGCGTGACGTGCCGTGACGTTAGCCACGTAAACATTTTGACATAAAACATTTTTCCATCAGATTTGATTCAAATCTTTCCATCAACACTTGGACGTGATGCCAAGTTACGGTATTCGAGAAGCCCTTTACTCTGGTACTAATGAGCTGAACTGGACTTATTATCATTGTAGTCCGGTTTCTCTCCCTATACTAAACTGGGGCCTAGAATGAATAATTATAGTTTATTTTTATCAATGGGTTCCTACCCAGAATTTTAAAATCCAAAGGAGAGACTTGTACTATTTTCAATGACAATAATTCGATCATTTTTATCACGTGTTCAGTCGAACGTCTCAACGACTTTTCAGGTACTTCGTTTGATATAAACTCTCAAGTTTTGACAATTTTGAGTCAACGTCTTAAATTAGGTTGCGGCTCGGAGTCACTCATGAAAAAGTGTAACGCCCGGTAACGTTACGATGCCCGTCCAGTGGGTCCGCCGCACGGGATCCGCACGGGATAAAGCAGATAACTATGTTTATTCGTGAAAATGTGGAGTGCTTAGATTCGTCATTTACAACAACTACAACAATAAAGGTAAATAATTGTACACTGATATTTCATTATCGTAAACTATGATTGATTGATTAATTGTTAGATTGACAAAAAAGTTAAGAAACTGAGTTTATAGGTTATGTCATACTATTGACAAATGTTGATAGTGTTAAGTAAATTATTAGTTTAAATCACTCTGCAATCAATCGTAATTCAGTCGATTGAGAAGAAACAGCGCGTATTGCTAGTCAAACATTTAAAATAACAAATTATAACCTCTAACCTGTCATAACAGTGCGACCAAACAAACGAACTAAACCGACCAATCACCACGCGCGGAGTTAGAATTTAACTGTGTTTAGCAAGAATTTCAAATTCCAATTTTAGTAAATGTTTTATTCAACTTTACCATTTACAATAACAAATTTTAATTAATTTCAAATTATGTACAATGTTTTAGTAAACAAAATATATTTCTATAGTTAAAATTTGTGCAATTCTTATTTTCATTCAATTCCTTGTTCCTATTGTGCAATTTAATTAATATTCATATTAATAATTATTCTACCGAGAAAAAGACGTTGTCACGTAAAACCTTCGCCCGTAAAACGGACTTTACAGGCAACCATAATTTTTTTGAGTTCCACTACTAACAGTATTATAATTTACATATATTTTTATAATTTACAAAGTACGATTACAAATAATCTGTCAAAGAAATTATGAAAATGTTGAGCTCTAGTAGAACTCCTATAGAATAAGAGGTTTACACGTGAAACAAATTAATTCTACAATCTTACCTTTGTGACATGTTGCAGATTTGGCATCGAGTGTGGTTTGTACTTTCAGCAATTTTGGATTAATAGGATCTAGATTTCGCTTTGGAATAATATTCTGGGTGTAATGAGTTTTGTTCAAATTGGAAAAAAGACAGTATCAGAAAGTTGTTTCAATCATGTTACATTATTACCCTTTGACTTACTCAGTACAATAACACTAGAGAAAGAACTACATTTGGAAATAAAGAGGTTTATGCATCCTCATTATAAAACAGCATTAATTTTTTAGAAAATTTTAAAATTCATACTCTTTGAACTTATAATCTGTATTAAATTAAAAATCCTTTCAAGTTATATTTAGATATTTCATGTCTATAAAGGTTTACTACTCCCTAAAACAGCCCCTGGGTAAAACCAAATCTGTTCACATTCATAGCCCTGTATTTGACCAACATAAATGTATAAGTGTAAAATAAATGTTTTAAAAAGTTTCCATAGAACAGGCTTTAGTTGGGATAAAAAACTTATTAATTAGCCTACCTCGTAATGTAAATTGGACGCCCTTAAATACGCTTTATGTATTATGATGAAGTCAATTACTTAAAGGTTTGTATAAAGCCACAGCCAAATAAAAAAATGATTGACTTGATAATTTCTTAACACAACTTTTCTACGATGTAACTTTCTAAAATTACAAACTCACTCAAATTATAATTAACGTGACTTAAGTATATTAACACTTTGCTTTCTTAACTTTTAAAGTTTCGAATATATGAACTTTCAAAATGAAGCTTAGTGCAAAAGGTACAAAAACTAAAATTATTGTAACTGTAATAAAACCTGGTTTTCGGTTACCGGTTCCGTTAATAAATGTCGAGGGCCTGTCTCACCTTAAAACATATCTTTTTCAATAAATTGATTCACGTTAATTCAAAGTTCACTTTTTACATGAATCGTCATGAATATTGCTGGTGCTACTAATATAAAAGCTCAAAAAATAAAATAAAATAAAGAAATAAAATTGGTAATGTTTACCATAATAAACATCCAATCTCCCTTGAAGGAATATAAATAATCATTCATGAGGGTTAACAATACTTATGCAAATGATATTAGACACAAAAATTAGCAAAATATTTATATAAATGTATATCTTATATAATCTCTGTCTGCTCATAATGTGTTTATTTTTTAAGAAATCAAATTCCATAACGAGTTTAAAGCAAATAATTTAAAACTTGGCATCTATGTACATATCTTTTAAAGGAACAATTACGAAATATGTTATGTTTAAAAATGTTGGCGTATGCTAGGCTTAAGAATGAAATATATTTGCATGAATGATGTATTATTACAAAGTTATTGACAAATAGGCTGTAACAGTATAAATTTACCTTTTTTGTATAAATTGACTAAAAAAATGAAAGATATGTGGCTGTTTTAATTGGTAAGTGTAACAATAGATGTCATTATTATACAACGTTTTATTTAAAAATCTGTTAACAACGTAAAGAATTAAATGCGATAATTCTTTCACTCTCAAGTTGGGATGGTATTTTTAACAGGTTCCAATACAGCTAAGGATTACGTTGGTTAAAGGGACAGCATCAACAAAGTGCAACTATCCACGAAACCAGTTTTACTGTGATGAAGCTGTTTGCTGGTTTTCAATCACAAATACGATGTTGTTGAAAGGTTGCCACTAAAACGATTGCATTCCGATTGATGCACGTTTTCGTACGTGAAATCTACCTCCGTTCACTAGTTCTATTGTATTTTCACGAATACTCCAATATAATATCGGGCACTTGAAGAATGGTTTTTCACATTTTTCACGAACCCTAAAGTAGAGGAGTGGTCGCGTGATTAGTAAAGGAGTGGTCATTTGATTAGTAAAGGAGTTGTCACTTGATTAATAAATGTGTTGTCATTTGATTAATAAATGTGTTGTCATTTGATTAGTAAATGTGTTCTCATTTGATTAGTAAATGAGTGGTCATTTGATTAGTAAATGTGTTGTCATTTGATTAGTAAATGTGTTGTCATTTGATTAGTAAATGAGTGGTCATTTGATTAGTAAATGTGTGGTCATTTGATTAGTAAATGAGTGGTCATTTGATTAGTAAATGTGTTGTCATTTGATTAGTAAATGTGTTCTCATTTGATTAGTAAATGTGTTGTCATTTGATTAGTAAATGAGTGGTCATTTGATTAGTAAATGTGTAATCATTTGATTAGTAAATGGGTGGTCATTTGACTTATCACATTCGTTCAAGGCTCTCTTGAATATCGTAGTCTAACGATCCGTACTTATTTATGATAGTAAATAAAGATACATTTTTAAAATTACGAAAATTACATTAATAATATGAAATGTGTTTAAAGAGGACTGGCTGTGAGAAATCAAATACTCACAACCACTAATTCGCCAACAGGCGTGCCACGTGTTTGTGAAATAAAAACTGCGAATACCGTGTCACCATTAACGAATTGTTCACGTGTACGAAGATATTTATAACTTCTCTTTTATTCATTTTTGCACTTTGAAGATACTTCACAATGCATCTGCATTCTATTTCTTTTTTTAAATATATTTTAACTCCAGATTTTATAATTTTTCTTCGCGATTTGCTGTGATTTCTTAAAAATAGGAGCTCTAGATATAAAAGTAATATTGGCTTATGTTTATAAAAAAAATCATAACTTATTTTAATCTATTATATTTTTTTAAGAACTGAAAATGCACATAAACTATTTTATGTGGGGTTTGTGTATATTTATCGCTATCATCCTCATGAATGGATATGTTGTCGATATTATTTTTGCATTTTTGCCTATTATGATCCCCAAAATCTTAAGCCACCACCTCTCCAAAACTTCTGTTTAGATTGCATTCAATGAAACTTTGGTATGTATGTATGTCAAAGATTCTTCGGATTCTTTAACTTAATAGTACTCATTAGATTTTAATAAGTCTTCAGAATAAAAATTGGTTATTTTTTTTAGTTTGCAAATTGGATATGGTTACTTTTGAGTAATTCAAGCTTTGGATAATGGATAAGGAAGTAGTATAAAAATACTAGTTTTGATTGTTATACAAATATTTGACATTACCTCCGTAAATATTTGACATTACCTCCGTAAATATTTGACATTACCTCTGTTCGTAATTATTTTGGAATAAGATAGCTTTGATGTTAAACTTATTACACCCTTAATTGCTCGGCATCATTTGAAAATTTATCTTAACTGAGAAGTCTTAGAACAAAAATGACAAATATCACTCCCTTCTCATTCCTAATGTGTAAATATAATATAGAAGTAAATGTTTGTGTGTTCTAACGACTCAAATACGTAAATATTTATGACAATATATTTATAACGTACAAACAACGTACAAACAAATAACGTACAAACATAGCAATCTTACCTTTGAGGTACTTCCAGTCGTCTCGCCTGATTGCCGCGTACACGTCGCCCACATCATCAATGTTGTAGACGAACTGGGTCCTGGGTGACTGGCCTCCGGTTACCAGAGCATCCCACATATCCACTCCGTCTATCTCCCCCAGGTTGCTCACGTTTTGCCCTGTAACATGGCATGTTTCTTGGATTTTAACCCAAACTTATTTCAATTGTATTAAGGAGTTTGTATGAGTAAGTTGGTTGGTCTCAATCAATGTTTTGTTTGGAAAATAATTTTAATTTTTAATTCTTGACTATTTAAAATAAACTTTCTTTAAGCCAGAGAAATAAGTCATTTATTATCACACCTTGAGGACAGACATGCAAAACCAGATAGTATTATAATGAGGTCCAAAAAAGTGGCTAAAGAAAAAACGTGTAATTCTTACACAAGTTCTAGTTTTAGTGAGTTTTGCGTTTTTTATTCGTTTAAGTCTAAGTAGTTTATTTTATTTAATTAAACATAAATATTAAGAGAGTTAAACGTTTTACATTTTTTTCTAACGGGCATTGATTTTTATAAATAAAAACCTTGCCACTCCTCCTAGGCGTCTTTTGTATTTGTGCTGTAAACATTTCATATTCCTATCTCCAACAGTATTTTTTTTAAACCGATTACAAATTGTCCCCAAATTCTGTTTCAAATTCCCACCACTCTTCGTAGAAAAATCAAAAAAATTTAATTTTTCCTGTCTTCAGAAATAGTGCCATATTTTAAAGGACATTGACAAACATTTTCTTTAAAGTAAAAAAAACCAGTAGTCTGACTGAAAACCGAACCATCCTAAAGATATGAACTGCTCACCGCGTTTCTGATCGCAAAAAAAGTAAATTGTTTCAATCAATTCATAAAAATAAGGGCTACATGTGACAAAAACATTAAAAACTATTATATTTTTTATAATCGTAAATAATACTACTAATACCATGCTTCAGCAGGGACTGGAATTTAAATTTATTCTGTCGTAGAACTTACGATTTGAGTTAAAATAACGCTGCCATGCCATGACAAGTTTAGTACCCGGCGATAAAAGTTTGACGGCATACCAGAGTAAAAGTAACAGACTTGGTATTCCGAGTGACCTTGTAATGATTATTTATTCTTTGCTTAATGTCACGAGGAAGTCATGCAAATAAGTGCTAGCCAAGAAATACATGTCTAACTTATACGATACAACTTCACATTGCGCAAGGTTTGCTGATTTATCGAAATATTCTTACAGCAACGCATACCTTTGTTAAACAGTGTGGTATATACAGGGTGTTTGAAAAGTATGGGTACGGCTTAATATTTTAAAAACCACAGGAGATAACATCTATAAACTTTGCACAGTGTCGTATGGCTATGTAAACTATTTTTCCTTGCTATTACCATAACATGCCAACTATGGGGGGACGGCCCACAGAGGAAAACATGGAAATCTTAAATTAAAGCATGGGTCGAGTGATACCTCATTTGAAAGAGCTCACTTAGTAGAGTTGAATGCCGCAAACCGCATCTCAAAAGGTTTATTCAATCAGAAATGGCGGCTTGTTTTAGGTACACATTGTGAAGTACATTATGCGCTGCCATTTCTGACTGGATCCTCGTATTCTGATGCGGTAGGCGGCGTTTCACTCTACTAACCAATGTGTTTTCACTGACTTTTTTTTAATTAGCACATTATGTCATAAATTTATAACACAATAAATAACACAATAAATACCAATGTTTTTTAGTTTATCGACCCATGCTTCAATTTAAGATTTCCATGTTTTCCTCTGTGGGCCGTCCCCCCATGGTTGGCATGTCATGGTAATAGCAAGGAAAAATAGTTTACATAGCCATATGACACTGTGCAAAGTTTATAGATGTTATCACCTATGGTTTTTAGAATATTAAGCCGTACCCAGACTTTTCAAACACCCTGTATATAGACGTGATTTATAAAAAAATTGTAAAATTTATAAAAAAATTCCGTTTTTAATTCATTACAATTTTTATTTAGATCGATCATTTAAAGGTTAACGAAAAAATATCAGACTTTCTCAAAATTTCAAATAAAATATTAGTAGAATGTTTCCATTTTATAGCCATAGGTTATTGTAAAAATATTAATTGGACAACGCATTATTATTTTTGATGTAAGATACACTTATAAATATAGTATAAAACTAACTAATCAACAAAAACTTATAGAAATGCAATTTTAAATCTGAATTAAATACTGCACTGAAATGAGCAATATATAAATAAAAATCGCATACAATAAGTTTGTTTCGTTTGGTATTGATAAAATCAAAAGTTTGAATGAAGGAATACAAAAAATAAAATACACTACTAAACATTTAATGTAAAAAAACGACAAGTAGGATCAGATCCGTACTGAGACCGGTTTTTCGGAAAATTATACCGGAACTCGGGCCTTCAGGAAGCCCTAGGCTGGCCCCACCATTCATCAATCAATCAATATTTATTGCATTTTTCCCTGCAGTAGTGATGACCCAATGTCGTTGACATAAATGAGAAATAAAATTGGGCTAAGAATTGATCCCTGGGGAACCCCGTAGCTCAACTGAATTGAATTTGAAAACTGATGATAAATTTGGACAACTTGAGTTCTGTCGCTTGAAAACTGTCGCATGTATTTGAAGCGAACATGACAATAGGCGGAGCGGTAGTGGGACATGACAGGATCCAGCCGAATATCTTTTCCGGGGCCCGCCAAAGTTAAGTACGGCTCTGAGTAGGGTATTAGTAAACATACTGGAACTTACTCGTAGATCATTTTTGGATCCAAAATTTAACGTTTTTATAATTTAATGTCGTGTTGAAATGCTGCTAATGTAAAACTATTTCAAAAACAATTAGAACGTGGTCATTTACAGCACATTTTATTATGATACAACATAGAACGGAGAATCTAATATAAATTTGTATTAGGTAGGTAGCACGTTTAAAAATAGATTTTCAAATTTTGAGATAAATATTTTAGCGAGTAAAGTAAAGAGCGTGTACCGGCAGCAGAATAAAGGGTGGGTAGCCAGTCAGTCATGTACATGAGCTGCGAGGAGACACGATGTCTGTGCTGTATGAGAGGGCTCCAGATTGCCGCCACGGCGCGCACCCCACCCTCCCAGGGTGTCTCCTTGATCTGGAACATACCAAAACCAAATTCTTTATTTATCTCATGGTAAGAAAGTAGGGCAATACAATAAATAATAACCATTGTACGAGAAGACACGAAATAGGTCAAGGATTTAGCCAGGAAAAATGTTTTGGGGCCCACAACTGATATTTTTGTACTGGACAGAGTGAGACCCCATTTTGTTCTTTAAAAAGTTCTTGACGCGTTTCTTTGTTGAGAACGAACTTTCAGTAGTGTATGTCAGTAATACGGAATTACTTAAATAATAATAATAGTTTACTAAAAAATTTATTTAAACTATTCGAAATTAGAGGGGGGCCGGACTGATTGGACCCCCCCCCAAAGATTGGCAAACATTGAGATACAGTAACTAAACACATTTTATGAATACTTTGTTTATATAAAACTATTGCGTAACATGAAACATAAATAATGATCTAACAGTGTTAATAATTATACGTAAAAATACAAAGAAATATTGAATGAAACTGTACAAATAAACTATAAACAATATAAACAATCAATGACGTAATTCATAACTTTCTTTCGCACGTACCAAATGCACGTTCGTACTCACCCAAACGCACACACTAACGAACTCATGCACCTTTTATCAAACGAAAAACTTAGATTAAATGCCTGGAATAATCTGTTAATATGCTTGCCCTTTTAGAGTCGTTTATCTGTCAGAGTATACGGATGTTATCATGGATTCGACGGCATGGCTACGAGTAGAGAATAATCAATCAGTACTAATTGTGTTATTGTTGACAATTTGTAACAAAATTTGTTATTGTGACCTTAGTGGTTCTTTTAATCTTTATTACCAAGTCATCCTAATGCAGCTGTCTGTTAGGAAGAGTATGAAAAACATGGGCTTGTAAAATGTTTACATAAATGCAATACAAGGACATGCGGTCACACATAACAAACACAAAACCATCCATACAATTACGTTTCGGATGATGCAAAACGTGCTCTGGAGATGAGGATCGAAGCTTATTTCACCTTCATAGGGAAATGTGTCAATTTTAGGGTAAATGTATCTAAATCACAAAAACTATTATACATCTAATTTTAAGATAAACGCATAATAGACACCACATGTTTGGCCAGATGACCGATATTTAAATATATCGAATCTTAGCTTCTGCATCAGTTATTTTTATGTTTTCTTATATACGGTGTGCGTGCGCGAGCGTGCGTGTGAATAATTATGTATATAAAAAGTACGCAACATTTTATTTCGGTAATAGCGCAACATAGACCACAGCTAAAGTTTTTAATTTTGAGAAGTTGACTTTAAAAAATTACTTTTATTGCTGCACATTTTTAATACTAAGGTACAACATGGCGATTGTTCAATATTCCGAGAAAGGGTAGCTACATATCAAATGTCATCGTATAGTAAAACCTAAAAGTGCTTTAGAGTTCCCAGGTAATTAAAAAAACCTGTTTTATAGTTTGTATAAAACAGCAAAACTGATAGTTTTCCATAAATCATAAAGATTCCTGATATTTTAAATACAATGTTTTCCGAATAATTCGATAATGCATTAAATGTATGAGTGATACAATCGTTACCATAATTCAATAAGTGTTAACAACATGGCAGGGCTTCGTTAAATAAAAAATTAATCATGGCTCAAGGAGTAAGTAGGTAGATTATGGACCTTAAGAGTGTGCAAGTAAACACCACTGTAAAATAAACTGCCATTTAATAAAGAGTGACGGAGAGTTAAATACACAATATTAAGGTAGTACAATCGATTTTTGGTTGGGCAAAGATATTTTTATTTTAAATAAATAAACTTTTAAAATATCGCTCATGTAAAAGTCTTTCCCTCAATATATAATCATAAATATTCTAGTTCGTTATAATCGATTTATTATACTCGATTATATAGAAAACGTATGGTTCTTACAGTTTATTAAAATACAAATCTAATTTAATTACTTGTATTTCACCATACAATATATGATCAACTATGCGAAAGTCGCACCATAAATAATTTTGAGTTATTGGTAAAAAGATTGAAACGTTAGCTACGAATATAATAAATCAATTGTAAGGTTGAGGCGCCAAGAACGTGACATAGGGCGAGGTCCAGGGTTGACCCCCTGGCTGGCACGATTGACCGACAGACCGCGGAGTCCTTGACCGACACATGCGCCATGTGGGTTACAGTTACTGGTCTAGCTGGCAGAGTTTACCTAACAAGAACTGGTGGTGCATGCAACACTGTCCTGCCCAACACTGGAGGTTCTATGCACGTACTTTATATTGACCGACACATGCACCATGTGGGTTACAGTTACTGGTCTATACCTAGCTGGCAGAGTTTACCTAACACGAACTGATGGTGCATGCAACACTGTCCTGCCTAACACTGGAGGTTCTACGCACGTACTTTATATTGACCGACACATGCACCATGTGGGTTACAGTTACTGGTCTACCGGGCAGAGTTTACCTAACAAGAACTGGTGGTGCATGCAACACTGTCCTGCCCAACACTGGAGGCCATGCGCCATGTGGGTTACAGTTACTGGTCACCTGGCAGAGTTTACCTAACAAGAACTGGTGGTGCATGCAACACTGTCCTGCCCAACACTGGAGGTTCTACACACGTACTTTATATTGACCGACACATGCACCATGTGGGTTACAGTTACTGGTCTAGCTGGCAGAGTTTACCTAACAAGAACTGGTGGTGCATGCAACACTGTCCTGCCCAACACTGGAGGTTCTACACACGTACTTTATATTGACCGACACATGCACCATGTGGGTTACAGTTACTGGTCTACCTGGCAGAGTTTACCTAACAAGAACTGGTGGTGCATGCAACACTGTCCTGCCTAACACTGGAGGTTCTACACACGTACTTTATATTGACCGACACATGCACCATGTGGGTTACAGTTACTGGTCTACCGGGCAGAGTTTACCTAACAAGAACTGGTGGTGCATGCAACACTGTCCTGCCCAACACTGGAGGTTTTACACACGTACTTTATATTGACCGACACATGCGCCATCTGGGTTACAGTTACTGGACTACCTGGCAGAGTTTACCTAACAAGAACTGGTGGTGCATGCAACACTGTCCTGCCCAACAATGGAGGTTCTACACACGTACTTTATATTGACCGACACATGCACCATGTGGGTTACAGTTACTGGACTACCTGGCAGAGTTTACCTAACAAGAACTGGTGGTGCATGCAACACTGTCCTGCCCAACACTGGAGGTTTTTACACACGTACTTTATATTGACCGACACATGCACCATGTGGGTTACAGTTACTGGTCTAGCTGGCAGAGTTTACCTAACAAGAACTGGAGGTGCATGCAACACTGGAGATTCTACACACGTACTATACAGGGTGTAAATTAAGCCCTGATACGCTTGGATATATTCCAAACGGATTGAGATATCGATGTACATACCTATTAAAATACTTTTTTGGACTTTTGGAGGGTAAAAATATTTTACCCTTCTTTTTTAAAGAACTTGAAATTTTCAAATTGCAACCCCTATCTTGTGACATGTCATATGAATGGTAAATTAAAATTTAAAGAATTGACATGCACAAAAAATCTCTACGACGATCCATAAATTTATGGGAAAATAACCTCTTACATGTAAGGAAGTAAATTTAAAGTTACCCCCTTCAAACCCCTCCCCTTGAAAAGGGAGGTGATATTTTTTACCCTCATAATAATCCAAAATAGTAATTAATTAAGTATGGTAAAGTTTATACATCGATATATAAATCCATTTGGAACGTATCCAGGTGTATCAGGACTTAATTTACACCCTGTATATGTAATATCTTACAGCCAGTCATTGTTGTTTTAGTAACGACATCAAAATTTAGTAGTACAGCAGTTATTAGTTGAAGAGTTGTGATTCAAATATAATTTTTAGAAACAATACTTATAAGGCTCTCCGGTGCGTCATGTAAAGCAGAAGGACCCTGCATAAGTAATAAGGTGTAACATTAATTTTTCGTTAAATCTTATTTTTGTTTTTTCCACTTTGAAATTATTTTTTCACTAATCGAAAATTCCATTAAATACGCACATATAGAACTTCTGAGGGATGCCAAGTACAATTGTTTTAATTTATTTATTTTTAATTAAACCAACATCATTCATCAATTAAAGTCAGTTTAGGAAGAGCAAAGATTTTCCGGAAATTACCATTATTATCGTCCTCATGAGTAACAGATCTGTGTTGGAGCCTTGTCAAATAGAACTAAGAGAAGAGTTAGGCATTGGTTTTGCCTAAGTTCTCAATCAATAAGTGTTTAATAAGCCGATAGTAAATGAACGATAAGGCAAAAATGTAGAGGGTAGAATACTTGAAAAATCTGCTATGGCGTGTAAAATATAATTTGTTCGAACCATAAATAGTTCTTTACGTGCTATTAAGAGCCACGGCAATTCTGACCAATTTGGGAACCTCTCATTAATGAATAATTAAATAATATGTACCTTAAACATGCCTACTTCTGATTCAAAATTATTAAAGCTCTAACATATTACAACATAAATACTTTCACTAAGATTACTATATACTTGATATTCTTCAACTCGAGTTTAAATAATTCAAATTTTACTTAAATTGTTGGAGTTAATTGTTCAAATATTATGAGATGGAAGCGTTTCACTACACTATATAGGGTTCCAAAACATTGCTTAAAGTACATTTTAAAAATGGTATACCTATGAATTTATGGCTTTCATTTAATAGGAAATCGCGTGCAAACCCCCGGGTAACTGCTAGTTATTTGATAGGATTCGTGGAGAGGCTTTATTACAAAAAAATAAAATAAAAAATATTATAATACTCTAAAAGAGAGACTGATCTAGGTAATTGCTAGAAAGTAAATTATGTATTAGGTGAATAATTGCAGTATTCTGCTGGATTGCGATGGAATCCCTTTTTAACAGACAGCATATAAAAAATATTATAATACTCTAAAAGAGAGACTGATCTAGCTTTAATATAATTAAAAAATATCAGTATACTAAAACATATAGGTAATTGCTAGAAAGTAAATTATGTATTAGGTGAATAATTGCAGTATTCTGCTGGATTGCGATGGAATCCTTTTTTAACAGACAGCATATAAATTGAACTAAACAGATGAAAGACCATATTTGCAGAGTATTGTTTTGTCAATCACTTTAAATCCTACACAATTGGATCCGCTTGAATTCTCATTTAAAAGAATTGGAAGCCTAAGGATTGTTGTGAGTTATTGGCATCAGTGAATAGCTCATACCATTCCAGTCCAGAGCGTGGCGCATTCAACAAGAGAGCACAATGAATCCTGCATTATTTATAGTATGAAGTCATAATATAGCCAACCTTACGTCAAAACGTTAATGACTTTTGGCCGAGCAGACAAGTGTAATTTAAATATAAGTTGTATACGTATACAAGAAATTATGAATGCGTAATACTTACCAAGAAGGAAGCCAAATAATTCATGTTAATATACATGTTAATATATACATGCTGGATATATTAACAACGAGAACCATTTCGAAATTAGTTTCATCTTAGGCTGTATTACTTTTACAAGACCTAACTCATCCAGGGATGCTATCTGTGGAGTGAGAAGTCAGGTAGTAAATATTTAAACGGTAACAATGAACGAAGCGCAGCTCTAGCGTCGGACCTTAGAACTAACTGAAATAGTCCCCTGGACCTCAACAAAATTCGTCCACATGAAAGATTTGTTTCCTGTGTAACTAATGCAATCCAAGGTTCTACTATGATATTTACCACACATTCAAAATTAATTTACTGTAATATACAACATTTATAGTACATTTTGTTACTTAAGATGAAACCTTGTGATAATATTCCCAAAAAAATTAACAATATGATTGTTTATTCTTTGAAAAATTGAAAAAAATAGTTTAATAATATATTCAATAATGAAATATTGTTCTCTGAAGCTTATGTTACAATATAACACATAAACGCTCTGAGCAGTTCGAACAAACTTTTATAGAATGCCTTCCCTAGTAGCTGAATATCTATATCATAGTAGGAATCACTTTGTGGAAAAACTACTTTCAACAAGTAAATCAAATGTCAAGCTACAGTGTGTGGTTCTATATTCACTTTTGTCCTCTAGTGCCATGAATTGTAGAAACTTGGAGAAAGTAGTGTAACGGTCAAAAAATCATCTCTGACATTCGGTTGAATTATTCTCTCCTCTATTCTTCATTAAACATATCTCTTTCTAAAGTTTAATAAGAATATTGAATTATGAATTTCAGTGAAAATACAATTTATTCATGATATTCGGAAGACCTTTTTAGACGAAGTATATAATTTAAATTTAATTGTGAACTCACAGGAATGTTTTTGATTTTTTAACCTTATAAATAGTATGCTTTACCTAAGAACATATTTTTGAGGCAGAGGTTACAATGCTCTGACGGTTAGGATAATTCTTCACAGTTTGTAGTACTTTACAAGAAAAAATTTATCCAAGCTACATTTATATTAGTATTTTTTTTTATAAACAATTATAAACGTTGGAGGAAATAAACAAATGAAACTGTTGGGTACCATTCACGGTTTATACCAGTGACACCTTTATGAATTGACCAACTAAATGAACTCTTTACGTCAGAGACACCTAGACTACAAAATATAGTGTAATCTAGGTGAAGAAGTATTCTCATTGTCTCACCAGGTTCACAATTGAGTGCAATATAACGCTTTAAACATGGTCTCTAAAAACGGTAGGACAATCGAGTTCATTTTGAGTTTCTTCATCCCCAGCTGAGACTTAAATCTCTTCAGACAAACATAACTTCAGATTCCAGACGCTGCACATACAGGAAGGTGAACTGAAGCTAAATTTACATTGAATCAACCTTTCCCACCATACTTTAAGTGTAGAAAACTTCAATGACTTACCCCCCTAAGCGGGTAGTTGGAGCCGCGGTTGGAGTGGATGCCGTGTGTTGGAGCTCCGTTGTCTGACATGAACACTATCACGCTGTTATCCAACATGCCTCTGGCTCGCAATGCTGTCACGACTTCGCCAACAGACTGGTCCAATTTGGACACCATCGCTAAACAAAGTGGAAACATCTCATTCAATGAAATTCAAAATTATAATGCATTTAAATATATATTTAAAAAATAATGTTTGTTTTAAAATAGCATGCTCACTATATTGTTCGTAATATTTTAAATTTTACTAAAAAATACAATACTAGAATACAAATATAACGCTCTCAATATTGCAACGCATATATATATATAATTTTAATAAACATTGAATCGCAAAAAAATAAACATTGGTTAGATTCCCGGCGGAGCAAGTACTTTATGCGATTCAATGTTTATTGAAATTAAATTAGGCTATTGGCACTTATACAAATTTAATGAATGTAAATGAAAGTCATTTGACAGGTATTTGGTCTTCCGATCATATATTAGTCTGGTTATTTAAACACATATGTGAAAGAAACGGCCAAATACAAAATAATTGAATCGTAAAAAGTGAGGGCTCTGTGGTGTAATGGTAGCGCATTCACCCGGCAAGTGAGAGATCCGGGTTCGAGTCTCGGCGGAGCAAGTACTTTTTGCGATTCAATGTTTATTGAAATTAAATTAGGCTATTGCCACTTATACACATTTAATATATATATATATATATATATATACAGGGTGATTCAAAACTAAACGGAAAATCTCTCGAGAGCTTATTCTATAGCTAAAAAAAAAGTAAAAAAGTACATATAACCATATGCCCGGAAACGCTTCGTTAACGAGTTACGCCTAGCGAAAGATTTCGCCCGGATTTCAGAACCCTTGGTGAAGTCAGGCCGTATAAAAAAATGGTAAAGGTAGTTACAAAGATACAAATACGATTGTGTTTTATGTTTTTATATCTGACAAATTTATTAAAATTCGTCCCAGAGCTGTAAATGCAATACTTTCAGAGATATCTTACGTAAAACACAAGAATTGGTGCAAAGAAATAACACATTTTTTGTGTTTAACGTAAGATTACTTCCATAAAATGTTACATAAAGGTCGTTTTTTTTTCTTAAAACAGATTTGTAGAACATTTAATTCTTTAAAAGATTAATGTGAATTACTTAGGAAAAAAATTAATAATAGGTATTGAAATTTAGCTTTATTTAAAAATAAAACAGACGCACAAAAATGCATATTCTTATCTGCATAAAATATTAACTAATGTTTAGGTTGTGAGTAACAGCTGACCATTTATTCAACACTTTTTATATTTATATTTTCTTTGCAAAGGTTGGCAATATCAGCTGATCAACAATTAAGTTCATGAAGTAATATTTGAATAACCTTTATGGAGGTTTTTGTATTGTGGCGTGTGAAGATTGTATTTTGTGAGATCCTGTGATTATTTGGAAAATATTTTATACAAGTGTATAAAATATTTTTATTAAATATTTATTTTTTAAAATATTTTATTAAGTATTTATTTTTAAAATATTTTATTAAATATTTATTTTTAAAAATATTTTATTAAATATTTTATATAAAAGTGTATGTAATTATCTTAGTAAATAATGGCAGATAATGTAAATGGTATGTATTCGTTTGAAGAGTATACGGACATGATACTGATTTACGGCAAAGTTAACAAGAATGGTTTAGCTGCAGTTCAGGAATATCGTGATACTTTTCCACATCGAAGAACACCTGATCGCAAAACATTTGAAGCTGTGGAGAGACGACTTAGAGAAACTGGTAGCTTTAAACCGAAGCGCGAATAGATACTTGGTCGTCAACGTAGCGCAAGGAACTATAATAATGAACAAGCAATAATAAATGCTGTAGAATTATCACCAAACCACAAGCACCAGACGATTATCACGTCAGTTAAATATTTGCCAGTCAAGCGTACGGCGGACACTTCATGAAGCACAGTTGTACCCATTCCATATAACACGTGTTCAAGACTTATTACCGCAAGACCTTAATAAACGGAAGATGTTCTGCCGCTGGTTAAGAAGAAATTGTTTACGACATCAGTATTTTCTTCGGCGTATTCTCGTTACTGATGAATCCTGTTTTTATTAGAAATGGAATTGTAAATTTTCGTAATACCCATACTTGGGCGTACGACAACCCACATGAAAAACTGCGACGAGGCATTTTCAACATACATTTTCAGTCAATGTATGGCTTGGTGTTCTGGGTGATAATTTGATTGGTCCATTTTTCCTCCCTAATCGACTTAATGGAGTAGCGTACTTAAATTTTTTAAGAACAAACCTGCCTACCCTCTTGGAAGATATTCCTGTTCAAAACAGAATAAATGCATTGGTTTATGCACGACGGAGCACCTCCACATTTTTTCTAACGATGTGAAAAACTATTTAAATGATACATACGGTAGACATGGATTGGTCGAAAATGGACCAGTAAAATGGCCACCACGTTCTCCTGACCTCACGCCAGCAGACTTTTTCTTATGGGGTTGGATGAAGTCAATTGTTTATTCAAAACGGATTAACACCATAGAGGAGTTACGTAATCGCATTACAGAGGCGGCAGAAACTATCAAGAATGCTCCAAACGTTATGAAACGCGCTAGAAAAGAGTGGATTAGTCGTGCGAAAACGTGCATTGCTAACAACGGAGGACACTTTGAGCAACTATTATAGGTGATTATTACAGTTTTATAAAGGTAAATACATTTCATGTTAATGTTCAGTCTAGAATAAATGATCAGCTGTTACTCACAACCTAAAACATTAGTTAATATTTTATGCAGATAAGAATATGCATTTTTTGTGCGTCTGTTTTATTTTTAAATAAAGCTAAATTTCAATACCTATTATTAATTTTTTTCCTAAGTAATTCACATGAATCTTTTCAGAATTAAATGTTCTACAAATCTGTTTAAGAAAAAAAATGACCTTTATTTAACATTTATGGAAGTAATCTTACGTTAAACACACAAAAATGTGTTATTTCTTTGCACCAATTCTTGTGTTTTACGTAAGATATCTCTGAAAGTATTGCATTTACAGCTCTGGGGACGAATTTTAAATAAATTTGTCAGATATAAAAACATAAAAAACAATCGTATTTGTATCTTTGTAAACTACCTTTACCATTTTTATACGGCCTGACTTCACCAAGGGTTCTGAAATCGGGCGAAATCTTTCGCTAGGCGTAACTCGCTAACGAAGCGTTTCCGGGCATATGGTTATATGTACTTTTTTACTTGTTTTTAGCTATAGAATAAGTTACCGAGAGATTGCCGTTTAGTTTTGAATCACCCTGTATATATATAACCATACAGTGGTTAAAAGTTTTATCACCCGCAGTATACTAGGCTAATCGAATTACCCTTGCACCCCAGAATCTCAACATTTGCGGTTAGTGGTGTGCCACTCCTGGACATCCATAAGTTTGCCTAGATTTAAGTGACACATCGGATTTTGGTGTGCCCAGTAGGTTCAACTGGAAGTTATATACCAGCCAGAAGTGAACCTTGTTGGGTAGTGGAATGGCTTACTACTAAGTAGTGTAAAGTTTAAGGATAAGCAGATTACCAGCATAAACACGGCGCTCTGGGTCCTCGATGTGGGAGAACTTGGCGATCTCCTCGTCCGGAGCCTGGAAAGGATCGCGGGTGGTGCCGGCGTGGGGCGCGAGGTGTGAGAGGTACAGGAAGAGAGGATCGTGCGGCTCATGGTTGTTGATGATGCTGACCGCCTCCTCTGTGAAGAGATCGGTGGAGTAGCGCCCCTGAGAGGCCCAGTCCGTGGAGAGGTTGCGCCGCATATCGTAGCCTTCGTAGGGTAGGAACTGGAAATTGAGAACCCTTAAAATCAGTCTTGGAATATTCACTCAACATGAAATTAAATTTTAAAGTTTAATATGGTACTGAATTTGAATATCGATAAGTGGAATAAGTTCTATTTGCGCGGGATAAAATTCCTCGCCTCTGCGTAGCAACAAAGCAGATTGAAAATGAATATTCATAGACATACTAGTGCTCTAGGTACTAATCCTTGTTTGTCATCACGGAGATTTAGAAGAACCTTATTAAATGTTACTCCAATTACATGCTACCCCGTTGATGGTACTCCATTAAATGATACTACGTAACGTTTATAATCGCATTTGGATTTGAAGCTGTGAAGAACTTGTCTGTGTTTGTTATTATGTTAAATAACACTGTAATCACAATAGTCATTATGTCTTATAGTAACATAATTGGAATAGTTGAAACGTTGATCTTGCTTAGTGTAATTTGTTACTAGGGTTCGTGGAACGTTTTGGTTTTTGTTACGGGGTATAATTAAATTAACAATTTCATTCCTATAAATTCACTTTTGTTCATAAAATGTCTTGTAATATTTAGTTCTAAAATATTTTCCTAATACTTCCATTATACTCCACTTCACAAAACTGCTTTGAAATGTGTATGGTGTGAAAACGTATAAAAAAAGTATAAAAACCCGTTAACAGGCCTTTTGAATAAAAAACCACAACTTTTGCCTTTTGCAAGAACTGTACTGCATTGTAAATATATTTTAAGAGTTATGTTTAATTTCGTACCTACACAAATCTATAACAGTGAAGTTAAATGTGTTGCCTAACGTAATAAAGGTGGTTATCGGAACGTGGTTGGAATTGAAAACATTTGATCTTGTAAAAAACCATTAAAAACTTTAAAGTTTTGTTAATTTCCACATACCATGAAAATTACTGAAAGCCCAATTTATCTTGTATCAATATTACTATTTTTACCTTCAATATTCTATCCTATTCTGCCTAAATAATATAATAGGCTAATAATGTTGAAGTTAATAGAATTTATATGTCACTATCATTATGTATAATGTCTAATTATTATGCATAAGGAATAAATTACTACTCAGTGTTAATCAGTTATTATACATAATATCTAACGCGATTTGGCAAAAGTAATAAAAACCCTAGAAAAAAGGTTTGGTTAGGTTATATTCGGTTATGCTAACAGATAATATTTTATTAATATGCATAATGGCTGGATAAAGTAATAATTAAAGCATAATTAATCAATCACTTTGACCAATTAATTACAGTCAGATAACATGCATAATGGAGTTGTGCTAAATAGGAGTTATTAAACTTTGACCAAAATCACCAGCTATTATGTATTGACTGGATATCGTGTACAATAGCGGGGTTAATTACCTTGCTTGTAACATATACATAACATTGTATAACATTAATTGTAAAAATGATATAAACCCTTATATAATTTAGAGATGCCTAGTATATTTTAAATGTAAGATATCTTAATATGATTTTCATTTATCTTCTAGTTTTAATTTCCAACGCTTTCTGACAATGTGGTTTAAAATATTTAAATACTAAAATATGCAGATCGAGATTTAGCCAAAGGTAGTGTAACATAGTAATTGACATATTTTTCAGTCCATCTGGTTAAATGTTCGGATTATCGTAGGTTGAATGATTAATATTCAAACAAATTAATTTTTGTTAGTACCGAATGATTACATTTTAAAACAGAGAGGGCTAACCGTGGCCTTGACGAGATGGTTGTAGTAATCCTGGAAGCCCTGGTAGTAGCCAAAGTGGCTGTCAAACCCACGGAAGGTGGGGGTGTACTCGTGTTTGAAGAATCCAAGATGCCACTTCCCCACAGCATGGGTCCGGTACCCCGCTTCTTTCAGGTGTTGCGGCAGCAGACGCTCGTGAAGAGGCAACCCCCAGGGCTCAGCTTCCAGTATCACCAGGTGTTGCATCCCTGCAAACATCACGACAATGATAAATACATAATATTGTTTACGACCAGTTAAGAACGTGATATCTCTGAAATTATTGTCAGACCAGCGTTGTCCCATAGTGCTATCCAGGTATGATTCCTGAACTGTCAAAGAACGACGACAGCAAAAAGAGTAAATAATTCAATATTTATAATGATATTCTTCAAAGAATGAGACGTAATATGATGCAACGCGACTTTGTAAAGTCGATCAGTAATGAAACAGAGAAATGAGACAATTGCAATCATCTAATGTACTCTTTAGAGCCATGTTTTCCTATTACATAACATATATCCTCGGTTTGATTTTAAAACCAATTAGTAACTACAAATGATTTTATTTATATATTCTTGATACTTTATTTAGATCACTGAACTAAAATCTTGTTCTTTCAATTGGGTGATTGTGCTACACGAGTACATCTTTATCAATTAAATATCTAAGTTTTTCAGTTGAATAATTTATTTTATAATACATAATTATTTGTTTCGTCCTTTCCTTGCTTTTTGTTTCGCCATGGATGAGTAATTTTTATTGCAGTTAAAAATCAGGATTTGTTTTATATAGTTGTTGTCTCGCAATTTCAGTCTATTGTTATTCAATCACTGTTTTTACAATCAATCCGTAATTACTTATATTATTATTCTTACTAATACGACAGTGTTTGTTGCGTACTAAGTAAACTCTTATATATTTCTAAGTAATACTGGGCATTGTTATTATATAGAATTATTATATAGAAAAATACAAAGTATTTTTAAATATCCATAAATAATTTTGGCGACCACTATTTGAGGAAGAAGAAGGTACGAGAAACAGCTGAAACAATTTAAATTGATTGATTGTCATTTGTTTTTTTGGATCAACAAACATATATATGGATGTAGAAATCCCTACTACAGATAGCAGGAAAGAATTAAAGGGATTTCGGACATTAGCATCGTTATATGTTACAAAATGTATGACAGTAAGTGTCGAGGATTGAATCTACCCTCTTCCTCAGGTTTAAACACAAAAACATATTATCTTTACAAACCACCCATCGTCGATACCAAACTCTAAAGTAATTCTATTTTCATTAAGAAGGCAAAATTAAAGAAGTAAATTTTACAGTTTCCACGTGCTCACTGCAACATTTTAAAGCAAAGTGTTAAGGTTAATTTTAAAGTAATAACTTCATTGCCTAATATTAAAATTAACTGTAAAGATCGAATGCTTTAAATATGAGTGTTTTGAAGACTTAGTAGATAATTCTCTTTAGACCCCACCAAAAGATGTCTCCTAAAATATTTATTCATGCAGCGAGCGTCTTCAGTAATGTATAGTAGATTTCAATAATTCACGATATAGCTGCTGATATTTTAATTGCCAATTGACCATTTGACCTTGTCTTTCTTTCCGGCACGTCGCAGTCGAAGGACCTAGTGACGTCATACCCGAGCTGGACCGGATGGCATTTATGGCAAGGCGATGCCCTAGACAAAAGGCATAGCTTTTTTAATCGGAGACGTGTGCTTAAGTTAATGGGTATATTATTCTACCTTGATTAATGGACTATAAAGGTTACATTTAGGCATCCCATGTGTAAAATTTGAGGTTCGGAAAGAATGTTGAAATAATTAGTTTTTGTTTTGTTTTGGTTATGTCAATTAATAAACATTACTACTAGTAATAACAGAAAGATCAATAGGAAAATAATAAAACTGTCAAACTAAGGGTGAGATGGACGCATATATATATACAGGGTGAGTTTTTTTAAAGCGATCCAATAGCTAACTTTTTTAATTACACGAATTAGCACCACACTTTAAATTTGGAACTTGCTCAATTTTAAGTTTCACTCAGGGATACACTTTCAAATTTTTTGAAGATGGCCGCCATTTTCCAATATGGCGGTCAACTTTAAAATATCTTATGGAACACCCTGTGTTTTATGTTGTTTTTAGATTCTACTCAACAAAATAATACATTTTTGCTTTTGAGAGTTTTTCAATATCTCTAATGGTTCAGGAGCTACGTGGACTGGAAGTTTTTACCATCAGTCCGAAAAAAATCCGAAAACTTGCAGTCCACGTAGCTCCTGAACCATTAGAGATATAGAAAAACTCTAAAATGCAAAAATGTCTTATTTTGTAGTGTAGAATATAAAAACAACATAAAATACAGGGTGTTCCATAAAATATTTTAAAGTTGGCCGCCATAATGGCAAAAATTATGAAAACTTCCAGTCCACGTAGCTACTGAACCATTAGAGATATTGAAAAACTCTCAAAAGCAAAAATGTATTATTTTGTTGAGTAGAATCTAAAAACAAAATAAAACACAGGGTGTTCCATAAGAGATTTTAAAGTTGACCGCCATATTGGAAAATGGCGGCCATCTTCAAAAAATTTGAAAGTGTATCCCTGAGTGAAACTTAAAATTGAGCAAGTTCCAAATTTAAAGTGTGGTGCTAAGTCGTGTAATTAAAAAGTTAGCTATTGGATCACTTTAAAAAACTCACCCTGTATATATATATATATATGATCTTTAAAAATATAATTTTATATCTATAATAGATTGTGTACAAAGATTGGGATGGTAGTTAGAGTAACGATACTTTACAGAATAATAGGGGATTGGATATGAAAACAATTCTTTGAAACACTGCGATGAGCAAGTTGAAGGTGACAAGTTTATGGGAGGTTCTAACTGACCTGTGTGGATGGGATATTTTCCGGTCATGAAAGCAGATCTGGAAGGTGTGCAGAGTGCTGGAGTGTAGTGGCTGTTGAGGATAACTCCGTTGTAGGCCAGAGCATCGATGTTGGGAGTTGGGATCTGATCTGAGCCGTGAAATCCGACATCGTTCCATCCCTGGAATAATGACAGTTTTGATCATTACTGAATACTTTGTTTAGAAATTTACAATGTTTTTACTTCTGTATGTATATTTCAACACAAACTCCTATATTAAGTTCAGCATTTGCTGATTTAACTATAGTGTAAGTATAGAAGAATATATGGTAGTGTATTTTAGAAATATAATAATAAATCCTTATTTACTAAAACGAATGTTATAAATCAAATGTAGATAGGTTTAATAACATTATTCTTTTTAATTTGATAAATAATTGGATTCTCTGGGCTTAGCTCATTTGGGGTTACTTTCATTATGTTACATGCAAACAGGAAAGTGATGCCAACTGCATTTATATGCATATAAAAAAGAGAATATTTTTCCATTCGAATAGCGAAATTTTCCATGATATAGTGAAACCACTACTCGCGGACATTAGTCTCTCAAAAAATAAAACTTAAGAAATAATACATAATTCTTAATTTTTTAATGTAATTTTCAACAGAAATCTTTTTTTTAAATATTACCGTCTACTAAAATCCCTATAAATATGATTTTTTTACCTAGTTAATATAAATTTCCCAGCACATATTAATCTGTGGAAACTGATCATACGTGTGATTTATAAGGATACCTTAGTTGTATTTTTGTGCCAAATACTTGGTTTTATCATTTAGTGTTAGAAAATGTTCGGAAAGAAATATTCTAAATATCTAAGATCACATTCCATTTTTTGCAGATTTTTAAGATTATCAAGTGTTACCTAAGTGTTATATCATTATTAAAAGCTATTACTGCACCATTGGACGTTGCATTACATAAATCATTGTTGTAAATAATTAATATCCCAGATACCCTGCGGAAGACCGTGTTCAATCAAACCCCACTCATTCAAATAATTAGAAACTTTTTGCGATGTCTTTTAGATAAGTAGAAAACTAATTATACAATAAATCCCTTATTTCTGCCAACCACAACTTTTTAAGCAAAATATCATGGTCCACAGCGTCTAACGCTTTGGTTATGCAGTTCAACGAAGCATCTTCTGTGCAGTTTTTCGGTAAAGCTCAATTTATTTGGGCTAAAAAAATTATTTTGTAAAACAATTTTACCAAGCATATTTTTGTAATGTAGGACTGTAATTACTCAACAAATTGGTATCCCCCTTTTATGGAAAGGTATTATAGCTGCCATTTTATGACAGTTTGGAAACTCTCCTTGCTGAAAACTAAAATTATAGAGATATCTGAGTAGGCTTTTAATATTTTTCCAAAATCCCCTGCACTATAAAGATTTAACGTTATAACCCTAGATTTTCAGTTTTTAAATTAGGAACAATAATAGTGTTTTAATGTAATAATGTTGGGGTCATAGAGAATGAATTACCAATGTACTTGAGTGTAAAGTACAAAGTGCCCAAAGTGATCGTATACTGAACATGGATTATTAGTATTGATTCTTAATTCATTGCCTATTTCGAGAAAAGAGTTCTTTGAGCACAAATAATATTTTATAAATATTTGTTTCAAAATTTCCATTTACATATATTTAACACAATTTATTATAGTTTGCCGCTAATTAACGTCTTAACCAAATCCCACGTGTATTTTTAGAAGTCACCACAAAGAAGATCATTATTTTCAGAATAATAATCTTCTATTCTGAATCTTATTTAATTATTTGAATAATTTCTGTAATGATTGTAACAGTGACATAGGCTATGATTTTTAGCTTGAGTCCTAATTGATTTCTACAATCTTTTGATTTTTTTAAATTTTTGAATATAAATAGTCGTTTAATCAGATAATAAGGTTTTACTAGTTTGATTTTACTGCGAACTTTGTTTCTTTGATAATTACATCATTAATTATATTTAAAAAAAATTAGAGAATGTTCAGAAACAGTCTATTTATCGTATACAGCTGACCGATCTGTATGATTTAAAATATTTTTTAGTTCACACAAATTGACTCTAGATTTTGAGATAGGTTCATAACCCAATATAAATTTTACCGTCTCAGGCTGACACATAAACAGAGAACGGTCATAATATTTAAATGCATAACCTGTGCAGCATAATTTAAATTATTTTATTGTATTTTACTCTTACAGTTTTATATAAAGTTGATCGAAACATGTAGACTTGCCATCGACAATATTGGTTGGTCATTAACCAATACTTCTAGTCCAAAACTGATTTATATTCAGGTGAGTATTAATTTCCCCATAACACGTTACAATTCATATCTCCTAAATAAATGATGTTACTATTTTGAAAACCGAAAAACACGTTCAAGTTCACAAAAAAAGTGTTGAAAAGGAAAGTTAATCAATCTGTAAACAGCGAAAATGTTGTCAGATGGGCTAGAGGGAGAGTTATAAAAACAAAAACAACTCGGTCGAGATAATATCAGTTAGATTCAAGGTCAAAGGAGAGTAAGTCGATTCATTCTCATTCTTGCCATAAACAATAACGCCGCTACGATAAGGTGCCGGTCATTGTATCTGCTGTATTGATTGATGTCCCTATCTACTGTGCTATTCGTCAGAACCGACCCAGACCTCTCTGTTAGTACAATAACATCAGATTTTCGTAATATTGTTTTTATTTCAGCGAGGCCACTGTCAAAATTATTACGAAGAGTTTTAACATTTTGCACAAAGTAAGATTTTCATATTTAGTTGGAATAGAATAGAAACATTTTTTATTTCCAAAAACATATGCACCAAAATATGAGATTCATTTACAGTTGATAAATTGTAAATTACCCTTTAAAACTATACTTAGTAAGTGGTGATAAAATAAGACAAATTAATTTTGAGTAAAGTAGTAGTTGGATAAATATTATTTATATAATTTAAGTATGAGTTATTAAACTATATATTACAGATCAACATATATTCTACAATGGAAATTAGCCTACATGGGCAAGCAGCCTGTGCTAAGGCTAGAGTCGTACTAAAAAATGTATGTTATCTAGATGTCGAAAAAGTGTTACTGTTAAGTGTCGGTGTGTTTTAAGGCATAAAATGTAGAAATGTAGTTGTGTGATGAAGGAGATAAGAGATAATACTGTCGTATTAGACAAGACCATCGAAGTAAGACCACATACACAAGGCCGTGATATGACGAGCGCCGGGGGATGGGGAGGGGTCAAGGTCAGGTTGGTACCCAGTCTGAGTGAATGAAAGTCTCGGATCCTTGGACTCCAATTTGTAACAACAGTTCTGTGACATTATATTTAAATTGTGTAATAAATGAAATGAAATTAAATAATACTACCCGATTCAAATAAATTTAAATGCTGAAATTTGTTACATATGTTTCTAAATAAAATATGTGAAATATGGTAATAATTGGTTTTTGAAAAGGATTTATCTAATCTAATTACATGTATACCAACATGTTCTGAATATCTTGTTTGGTAAGAGTGCAACATTTCTGGTAATATTGTATTAGCATTTTTGTAGATGTGAATTAGTATTTTTTGTATATACACAATATATTTTATATAACTGTCGTAGTGAAAGTAAGGAGGATTCCTGAAAGAGAGACTCAGTTGAATAACGCACATTTTCCCTCAACCCTGCCTTTAGTATACTCTTTTGCGTAATGAAAAGAGGTTCGAGAAGCGTTTTACACGCACCGCCCCACGCAATGTTATCGAAGGAAAGAAGTAGCTGGACGTAAGCATAATACGCTAATTTTATCTCGTTTCCGTCTAAAATTTCACTTAGTTTTCTAAATGCATAAATATACTTTCTAATTTTGTTAAGGACATAATCAACGTGCTCAGACCATTTTAAGCGAGAGTCAAAAACAACTCCCAGGTATTTGTAGCGTTTTACGAGCTCTATTTCTTTTGCACCCACATGTCGAATTCGAGTTGGAAGTGATTTGTAATAAATTAATTTACATTTCTGTGTAAAAAACATGTTACAAATCAATAAGGACAATAAACAATGCCATTGAAATAGGGTAGGCCTATATAGAATGAAATATATAATTACATGCACATTATACAAAGAACAAACAATTTGTCAAGCAACTAATAAAACATTTGAGAGTATACCTATTAAGTGCAAGTATATAATTCCCATGATAATTTTGATAATTAATAATAGCGCATACAATAATTTAATGTATATAATACATGATATATGTGAAATAGGACAGACCAAGATATAATCGAATACACAGATACATCCACAGAATACAAACATTAAATATCTACTAATTATAAAAATACTTGAGAGTGTCTCTATGAAGTACATGTAAATAATACCAGTGTTGATTTTGATACTTAATTATAGTAAATACAATAATTTAATTTATGCAATATATTATGTCTGTAATATAGGACAGACCTACATAGGACCAAATACACACACAGAAAATACAAAGATAGTGAATAATTCAATTTATAATCAATTCATAGGAAATGAAGTTATTTTAAAATTATCATAAATTCTACAGTCCATGTAAATCAGTTATAGACTTCATCAACATCATGGCTGTCGTATTTCCGGAGCAGTATTTTCATATTATTTACCCAAAAGTTAACGGTACTTTTTTATACTTTTAACATATTTATATTTAAGCTTGAGGGATTATTCTGATTTCAACAAAATTACTTCTAATATTTTTGTAATTTTGTGTGTGAAGCTACTTGTTGATTTGATCTGTTTGGAATTAATTCTTCAGAGGCAAAACTACGACAGCTTCAAATGGAATAACTTCGGTTGTTTCGAAGCTCAAAGCGGAAAGTGAACTGAGTATGAATTCCATCAACAACTTATAAATATCTTGATAGCTTACATTATCAGTAGTTTCAACTCAAGCTCTTTCTTCGCTCAACAGAGCATAACTCAAAGCGCCGAAGTTGACCTTGGTAATCGACGTACATAATGTCATCGGCTGACATATTTACAAACGTATTTAAGAGTGTTTGATCATTTTCCACAATTTGGAGTCATTTAAAGTTGTATTAGGGCGTAGGCTAACTAAATGTGAGGTTATGTTTGCTATTATAGATAATTCAATATAAGTCTATGAAGTTTCGTACCGTATTTATAATTTGTAGCCGTAATATGTTTATTATACATATTTATTATATTATGTAGAACAAAGGTGGCACCGGCAGGTCACTTATATTATTCACATATTATACAGACACACATAAACTTAATACATATATAATCGGCTACGCCTTTTTGATCTTCTCAAAATCAAAATTGATCACATAGGCAATCTCAGTTGGATTATGAGATCCCAGGTCTCGCAGTTCTTTAAGAGTTTAGATTTTTATGCTGTTGCTAAAACAATTAAGAGAGGAATGATATCTCTCAATTGTGATTTCTAACTACGACAACATGTTGTACAGTTTTAATTAATAAAACCCTTATATATAATGAACTATCGTTACTATGAACTTCCTGTACTAGTAAACGAGGAAAGTCGTACAAAAATATAAGTATTTTTAAGTTACAAAACATTCAATTACAATACTTGTTTGTCTTTTTTGTATGCCGAGATTAATAATATGTCAATAAACGAACTCATCATTTCAGTAAATTAGAGATTTGCCGCTATATTGCTCATTACTTCAATATTTATAATTCATCGTGAACATGAAAATTAGTTGTTCAGAGATGAACCCCTTTACCAAATATAATGTAATTTAAAAGTGATACAATTCGATAATTTCATGTAGAACGCTATTTTTCCCCAGAAAATGTAGGAATTTGAATAATTCAGAGAAATATTCCATCAGTAAATTCTGAGACTATTCCATTTAGATATTGATACTTCTCATGGAAAAGTTGTTAATTTTATCTGCTTAAATAGTGATCTTTCCCCTAACAGAAAACCACACCTAGTTAATTCATACATTCATATTTCTCGAAGCAAATATTAGTCCGTTTAGAGTAATTCCACAAAGAATTGATAAATATCCGATTCAGAACGACGCGACGTAACTAAATAAATAATGAGCAATTAATCATTTTAAGAGTAAAAGTAAGAACAATTGTTCTGGTTGATTGTGCAGAAGAATCAATACCTGTAAGCAGAACTAAATTATCTATCACTTCCACAACCGATTGAGACAGTGTAATATCATAAGCACAAATCTGGATATCACAGTTTAGGATATACAAGAAGAAAGGTGGTCCTAATTAAAGCCTTGAGGAACTCCTGAATAAAATTGGTAATGCTATTCATAGAATACACTCCTTCCAATTGCGCTTTAAATATCCATCCTAAAAGATTTAATCCAGAAACTAAAAGAGTAAATCTAAAAGCTAAAGGTTTTGTGGAAAATAGGTGTCGGGGAAGTTTTTCAAATAATTGGGATCGGCCCACCTTTTAATGACTCATGCTGATGTGGAGAGATAGGATGTAAATCTTCATATCATCCTTTCGTCTGGTATAATAATACACAAAATATATATTGCTTTAAAATTATAAAGGATTTGGGCGTACTTTGGTATCGGTGTTATAATTTATCTTTGGAGATGGATAAAAACGAACGTGACAAATAAACATATCCCGATAAAAGAAAAGTGCAAGGCAAACGATATTGGATGTTTGTTTTAAATTGAAAAGGGAGATAAGCAAGGGTACAAATGAGAACCAGAAGGAGTGTTAAAATCTGCGCCAGTAATTACTACACCCTGATCCTGTTTAATTCAGATGTTGAAGAGATTATCTGACAATACGAAGCATCTGCAGTACGTATAATCAGTTTATTCTATATTAAGTTCAAATTTGATAACGAATCCAGAAATACGGTCAATCAACTAAGTTTTACGTTCTTGATGGTAAAATGAACAGCGTTAGATGATAAGGGAGGATTGTCGTTTGTAAACTTTTGAAAATATAGTACGTTCACCATCATAATATCGATAAAAAGAAACTAACAGTGCGCATATCACAGATACGTATATCAGTGAATACCCTGCTATCTATATCTGAAACTGAAGAGGATACTCCAGAAGGTTATCAAGTTATTTCCTCAGGTTGGCATTTATTTCAACATTTAGAAATGTTGCCTTCTGCAGCGGTCCAGATACACTTCTACTTATCTCCTCAGTCCAGAATTTACTGCAAAGTCATCCATAACTGTAGAGGTCCTTAACTAGGATGTTCTATTATCAAACAAATCAGTCAAGTTGGTTGAAAGCACTAGTCTGAAACATTTTCTCCTTTCCTTGGGTATTTTGTCCCACTCAAGGCAATAATACTCTCTGGGTTAAAACCGTAGCTCTATGAATTATAATAGGGAAAAGAATATATAATCAGTTATGTTATGAAAAACAGAGGTTAAAACCACATAATCCCTGGATAAGAGTGATAAAAAGACAGAAGAGTCCTCAATAGTTCGATAGTTCGAGTTGGTTCCTTCAATAGACTTCGTGGAGCTGATCTAAAGAGAAAGATGGGCTCTGTCTTCAAGAGCAGTACAGATACTCCAGGTAGAAGCACTTAAATTCATGAATATCTTCATGGAAATCCAAGTCTTGAGAGCCGAACCCCGGTCTAAAGCGTCGGAGTATGGACCTGAGTTAGAGATAGGGCACCTATAGGTGTCGTTCACTTTGTATCAATAGTGTACAAAGCTCCCTATTTTGTTTTATAAGAGCCTTACACAGACCAAATAAATAAAACTTCCATGGAGTTATAGTACATTTCAGGAGGATCCAATTCAAATATACAAAGTTTAATACCTTCCAGTTGAATTTACACTGGGTACAGCAAAAACTGATGTGTCTGGGAAATTTTATGGAAGTCCAGGAGCGTCACATCACTAAACGCAAATTTAAAGGTATTGAGGTGCAAAAATAGATCGATAGGTCTAGTCTACTGCGGGGATTGACTGTTGGAGTTGGTGGGGCTCCCTAAGTGTTAAAGGCAGTTCCTAGCTTAAATATAAGGGTGTGCCGCCCCCTGTCCGTTTTGACTGGAGAGGCCGAGACAGAGCTGGCCTCCCTCTCTTTCGAAGACAAGAGTGAGATTAATACCCAAATTACTTCCTCGTGGATCTCGACAGGGGGTACTACTTCCAACCTTGCCCATCCAGAATATCCTATGACTCCAGAAGCAACGCAAAGTCCTTTTAGGACTAAGTGCAATTTCTATGCTTCTTGTTTTTAAAGAAAAAAGATTAAGATAATCCACAATTCCCGAAAGGAACCTGTTGTAGGACTGAAATAAAACCTAAAGCTACGGGTAAAGGAAAACTACCTGGCCAGTCAGAACCCAGAACATTAAAATAGTACTTCATAACCAATGCAGTATATTTCATTAATTCAGTTTTCCTCTAACGCGTTTCAAGATAATTGCCAATGGTATTATAAAGTAGCATTTCATAAATAGCAAGAAATAAAAGGTGCTTCCAAGTAAGGGAACCTTAGAACAAGTGAGGAAAACTCAGAAGGAAAATATATTTGTAGGACTTAAAAAATAATTATAGGATCATACAAACTGAGTGCCGGCTACAAAATTACGTCAGTATATCAGATCCTTGAGATAAACATCCTATGCTTGCGTCGTCCTACCCCAGTGTTATGTTAAGACCAATTTTACTAACAAGCTATAACATAGAGACTCCAGGCTGTTTTGCATCAGGACAATCACATACTGAAGGGCTTGGATATTCAAACGCACACTCACAATGAAATATATATACATATTATATATATTACATACTTATGAAACTTTCCAAAATATTTAATTATAGTAGTAATTTTGAAATATGATTTGTTTTTAATAATTTTTGATACTGTTGATGAATGAAACTTAATCAACAAAACTTGATTTTCCTTCCTGAAATTCCCTCCGGGACAGTCAATTAGCTTTGCTTTGCACTTATGGCAGAAGCTGATCCATATTACTGTTTACATTACTTCTCGCTAATGGACGTTGTAAACCAGATAATGTTCAACCTCATCATAACCAGAGTAAACTCTTCCCATACTATGTTTTGCTTTGAGTGCATAATGTTCATATTCAGTATTATCCTTCCAAATTTCATACAATTCTTTAAACTCCAATGATCAATCGTAACTAAAGTCAATAGGTTAATAAAGTAAGTTATCGGACACTATTATTACCATTAATTAGATACAAATGTATTATATTGGTATATTCATAGAATTTACTTGGTTATTCATAGCTTAAAAATAAAAATTGGATACTTTCCACTTTACACGATGAGACTTTTATAATTTTCTAAGAAAATATAATGAATGTATCAGTTTTCATGAGATTTTACATAAACAATATAAATTGTTACCATTTGTAATATTTTTGATGATCTAATTTTTGGGCGTACCAAATTATTGTTTTACTATGACTTTAGTTCAGAAGTATACTTTTGTATAGTTTTGTTTAAATAAAATTACAATTCGTTACCCCTTTACCATTCGTGAGGCTGAACAAATTCCACGAAAAATTCTCAGATTTCTATGATGGTGCGTTTTATTCCATGGGATTTGTCACACATATCTGCCTCGAAAATGAACTGACCTATAGAATTGAAATTATGCATTATGCTTCATTGCTTAGGAACACTGTTTTTGATGATGATACATGTCATGCAATGATATTTGGTTCAACGTTAGTGAATATGTTTAGATTGGCCTTATGGGTAACTATTATGTCAACTTGAAAATAGCGGGACTTTGTACGTAGACTTTTATTATTTAAATATTGATATGAAACCAAATTAAACAAAGAAAAATTTGAATGCATCATGCGGAAAGGTATCTTGACCAAGACTTCACGTGCATACTTAAAGTTTTGCTTGAAACTTCATTTCTACATAGACAAGAGTTAGTTCTATGATGAATGAAATGAGATATGGATTTGGACTTTTGTACGCAACCTCGCCACATGTGGTGTGACGTACTCCTACATTGTATTATAATAAGTAGAGATTTACAAAAACCCTCTTACACAAATTTAATTTCAGTTGTGAACACAAGTGACCTATTCAATAAAATCCGATAATACATTCAACATCGAATGGTCTACTAACGAACTCGATATTTCTGGCAATCTCACCTTCAATGCTAGTTACTAATTATATTAATTGGCCAATTTGAACCAAATAACGAATGATGTAACAAGTGCCCCCTTTATGTTGTACAGTAGCAATTAATACTAATTACACGCACACATGTGATATAACATGTGACATGCAACATGTGTGTGTTATTTAACATGTGACATATTAACAATTTTAGATTATTCGTAGAGTTAAAAATTGAGTTCAATGTTAAAATAATCGGTGACATGATTTCAGTGGAATCTTGCGTTGTAATAATCTCCCTATCTTACCGAAACTTTTATTATTGAAAACTGCTATTAAAACTAACTGATTGATTAAGAAACATGAATTTATCCTTTGGCAAGATATTTCGATAAAGTTCATATTCAGATTTTATGTGTTTTATGAAACCGCTTCTTCCCAGAGAATGAGTTCTATAATGGTTCAGGGTGACACAATTTCTTTTTTTTGTCTCCTGAGGGATGTAAAAATCTATTTCTGTATGATAACTGTCTGTCAAATCTGACCGCTGGAAATTTTAAGAATGAAATTAACTATAGGGTTGATATTAGAATAGAATAGAATATAGAATAGAATATGATTTATTTTTGAAAATATTACAATAACACATTATATACAATGGTATACACAATGTAATAAATCAATAAAGTAACCTAAACAACCAAATGTATACACAATGTACAAACCTAACGAGCAAACTTAAATGAACAATTTAAAATTCTTGTAAATAAAATTAAAACAAAAACACTCGTAAATTAAAAGAAATATTTTCAAAAATAACTAGGGCCTCTAGAGGCAAGTGCCTGTGGAGAGGTTCCTTTTATAACAAAAATCTTTTTCAGCTCAAAAAAATTTCAACAAAACTTTGATTTTTTTATAAGCTCCTAAAAAAATTGATTAAAAGTGTGCTGCTGCAGTTACAAAGCAAATGAAAATCCACTTAAATAAATTCAAACTAAAATTTACTGTTACCTTCTTCAATTAACTAGGAATCTATGCAGAGAAGAAAATCTAATTTATCAAAACCCAATAACCTCTTCTTTAATGTTTTTGAAAATAACTTTATATTATCACAACTAATAATTGAAGAAATTATACTAAACATTTTAGGTCCCAAAAAACAATAACTATTTGAAAAAAATGCTAAGTTAGGCTTTGGAACTGGTATTGGTTCTTGCTTTCTTAATTTGTTTTTGTAACTATTTTTTAATTCTGGTAAATTGCCACTTATGACATAAAATATTTTTAAAACTTTATAAACAAACATATATTTAAGGGGAATAATATTTAAATCAACAAAAAGAGGAAAAGATTTCTCCATTCTTCGTTTTTGTTTGCAGCAATAGATTGCGCATGCAACCCTATTGAAGCCTACTACGAGGCACATGATGTGGCGTACTCCACCTTGTGTGTTTCCTAAATTTTCGATATCAGTTTTCGAAATAAATAGATAAAATAAGAGAATAGAATGAAGGTTATACTATAATACAGCTGCTATGGGAGGCGCCACTGGCAGTGAAGTGGACAGATACCGCCGACCCTGAGCAATCCTGTTCCTGGTCTTGACCCGTCATTCATACAATACATCGTATATATGACCTTGAACCGTGTTCTCCCAGCTGTGTACTACTCACAGAGGACTGTGAATGTTTATCAGATAGCATCACTAGACAAGAACTATAGGTTGAATTCCTGGGGAGATGAATAAATTTGCAAATGGGTTTGGAACGATTATTTTAAAAACTTTTAGTTATATCAATTAAAAATGCCATTGCCATTGAAGAAGCACCTTTAAAAAAATAGACTGGGCGTAGGGGAGACCTGTTCACCAATGAGGAGTTGGGAGGAAGTACTGAGCGATTCACACTACAGACCGTCGAGCGTCCCTATTTAACTAATTAATGAAGCATACTATTATTATGTTCACTTCAACGAAGTTTATGTAAATAAAACAGGATTTTCCGGAAATTTTAATCGTTTAGTGATACAAGAAACCAGTAACACTACGTTTCGAGATCTGCAGTCTGATCTCTTCTTCAGGTGAATAGCTAACATAACACATACCTACAATCTTCGTTAAAGTATACAAACCTATATTGTTTCTCGCGATATTAGTTATTTAACAAAATAATTAGTATTAATGTAAGGCAGTATGAATAATTTGTGTCATTGTCGAAGTAAAATATTCTCATTAGACTGAATGAGACACTGATGATAACGACATACTACTGAAATGCTGTTATATAAGTAACGTACCAAAGTGTTATTAGAGTTTGATAGAAATATTTTGAAGATTTTGACTAAAAAAAATGTCATACTCTATTAAAAGATATGATAAACAGATTATATATGTAGGGTTTAAACTATTAGATATTTTTCTGAGACAATAACTAGAGCAATCTGGAATAACTATTTAGTAGTTAAAAGAATTTCTTGATTTTATATGTCGGGTTAAGGTAACTATAACTATTATTCTATATACATATTTACTATCAATCGGAAGTTCTTACAATGTAAATGTGTTTTTATGGATTTGAAATAAATCCTACTATATAGGGCTCTGTTCCATGGGTTCCCAGAGTGCCAATGTTCCTCTTAAGAGAGTATTATTTAGTTTTAAACCTCTGATCACTAAATCACACTTGTGTTGCTCATGTAGTTATTCTCAATCCACTAGCAAACTTAATACCAGCTAATTAATTGTAACACTATCTTCAAAATTTTTTATTAAAGATATTTTAATTTTTGTAAATTATTTGTCACCCTTGCATTTTTAAAGTTTTATATAAGTAATGTCAATTATCTCAAATATTTACTTTGTTCCAGCTCTCCGTCTAGGTTTACAATGTAATATTTTTAATATACATGAATAAAGACATTTATAACTGTACAGTGAACATGGAAAATAAATATTTAGTTAAATGGAAGGTATTCAAGTAAACTAAGAGACATATTCACGCAACGAGTACTTATTACAATATCAATATGTCACCTAGACAATTAATTAGATAAGTAACATAACCCTGGGTTAATTAATGTAACAGTACTCAATTGGCAAAGGATTTACTTGATGATATAATTGGATTGGATGCGATTAATCGTTAAAAGGAAAATTGTTCTTTACAGACATAACATTTAGAACCACAAACCAGACGATCTGCGGTCACGCGATCTATGGTTTAACGACTAGAAGGCAATAATTAGATGACGTATCTGTATCTTCACGCCGTCATTGTCCGTCTGTTACTCTAGTTGGCAGACGTTATAACTGTACTATCTGAGGTTTCACGACTAGAAGACAATAATTAGATGTATCCGTATCTTCACGCCGTCATTGTCCGTCTGTTACTCTAGTTGGAAGACGTTATAACTGTACTATCTGAGGTTTCACGACTAGAAGACAATAATTAGATGACGTATCCGTATCTTCACGCCGTCATTGTCCGTCTGTTACTCTAGTTGGAAGACGTTATAACTGTACTATCTGAGGTTTCACGACTAGAAGACAATAATTAAATGACGTATCCGTATCTTCACGCCGTCATTGTCCGTCTGTTACTCTAGTTGGCAGACGTTATAACTGTACTATCTGAGGTTTCACGACTAGAAGACAATAATTAAATGACGTATCCGTATCTTCACGCCGTCATTGTCCGTCTGTTACTCTAGTTGGCAGACGTTATAACTGTACTATCTGAGCACCCCCGTAACAGATAATAGGATTGTAGCTTGCTCAGATTGGATAGAATTGGTTATAGTTATTTGAATATAACTATAACCAAATCGTATTATTGGTTTCTACTGATGAAATGATTAATTTTGAAATGATACGGTTAATTTATTTATAGTAATAGTTCATAAATGTGTAAAACGTAATTGTTATTGCATTGTAAACTTTTGTAACGTTAATTAATAATTACAGTGTAAAATTTGTAATATTAAGACTAAGTTTTTTAAATGTGGCAAAGCTCTGTTACAGTGCTTTTTCAGTGCACTGTACAGTTTAGTAACAGTTTGTGTACCGTAGAGTTGTTAAATATCACGTACGTATAGTACGAGAAGTTTTGAACGTCACTATTAATGAAAAGGACAGCTTGAAACCGTAAAAGCGCATATACAACATTTAGAAATAAAGTAAACAAAGAGCAAATATTTAGTTTTGTAGTAACCTGCAAGTGATAATTACTTGAAAATATTGAACCTCTAATCATATCTTTATTTTCTAAAAGTTAAATATTGTAGTCAAGTACAAGGTTTATTTTTATTATGATTTTATAAACACTAATAATTATTTTGTTCTCTTAATAAATGTTAAGGGAACATATATAGTAATGTACTTGTACATAGTAATTATACATTTCTACACAAGTATTTACACACATAAAAAAATACACCTATTAGTTTGATTACAGTGAAGGCTATTTTGTTCTGTCCAACACCGTCAAACTTGTTTGTGGATATGAATGAATAATTTCATATCAAATTTATCGTACAATGATCGATGACAGATTGCTTAATTTGTGGACCAGCTGTCCTCAATACAAGGTCCGTGTACTCTGGTTGTAGCTACAGTCTACTGACCCCGAGACACCAGAAGTCCGACACTCGAGAGAACAACTGACTCACCTTGCACTCTAGGCCGTGAGTGCCCACTGTAATCTGAGCTACTGTATAAACAGCCATTATTAACAATCTATATTTATCACCCAAGGATAATCTCTTTCACGTAACTGAAGCTCAACTTATCTTTATTAATAAATCCTCTCCAATAGGAATAGAGTGCAAGGTCCGTGTACTCTGGTTGTAGCTACAGTCTACTGACCCCGAGACACCAGAAATCCGACACTCGAGAGAACAACTGACTTACCTTGCACTCTAGGCCGTGAGTGCCCACTGTAATCTGAGCTACTGTATAAACAGCCATTATTAACAATCTATATTTATCACCCAAGGATATTCTCTTTCACGTAACTGAAGCTCAACTTATCTTTATTAATAAATCCTCTCCAATAGGAACAGAGTACAAGGTCTGTGTACTCTGGTTGTAGCTACAGTCTACTGACCCAGAGACACCAGAAGCCCGACACTCGAGAGAACAACTGACTCACCTTGCACTCTAGGCCGTGAGTGCCCACTGTAATCTGAGCTACTGTATAAACAGCCATTATTAACAATCTATATTTATCACCCAAGGATATTCTCTTTCACGTAACTGAAGCTCAACTTATCTTTATTAATAAATCCTCTCCAATAGGAACAGAGTACAAGGTCTGTGTACTCTGGTTGTAGCTACACATACTACAGCAGAGACACCAGAAGCCCGACACTCGAGAGAACAACTGACTCACCTTGCACTCTAGGCCGTGAGTGCCCACTGTAATCTGAGCTACTGTATAAACAGCCATTATTAACAATCTATATTTATCACCCAAGGATATTCTCTTTCAAGTAACTGAAGCTCAACTTATCTTTATTAATAAATCCTCTCCAATAGGAACAGAGTACAAGGTCTGTGTACTCTGGTTGTAGCTACAGTCTACTGACCCAGAGACACCAGAAGCCCGACACTCGAGAGAACAACTGACTCACCTTGCACTCTAGGCCGTGAGTGCCCACTGTAATCTGAGCTACTGTATAAACAGCCATTATTAACAATCTATATTTATCACCCAAGGATATTCTCCTTCACGGAACTGAAGCTCACCTTATCTTTATTTAATAAATCCTCTACAATAGGAACAGTAGCGATTCATATGAACTTCACTGTGCGTACTCAAAATGAATGATTTATTCACAGTGGAGTCACCAAACTGAGAATTTCAGTGAAGTCTAGCCATAGAGTAGCAATGGAAGTATTCTGCCTTCGCTTGGTTTGCCAGCAAAGCCTTAAGCTTGTGTTTTACACCAGATTACAGGAGTAAAGTTTGAGACAGCGTCAGGTTTCAGAATGTACACAAAGCGGAAGATAAAATAAAGCTGATGCAACAATCATACTGTCCTAAAATTGACGAGATAGGATTATTCGCGATTCTAATTTATTGACACCATTACAAAGGGATTGATGAGACAAAGAGTTTTCAGCCAAGCCTGTGTATCTAAAGTATTAGGAATAACAAAGCTAATTAAATATATCTATAAACCATTTACTACTTTGATCTATTACGATTTTTATAAAATTGTGATTTTAATAATGGGCACTCCACTAGCAAAGCCCCAGGTTTCATTAAAACTGTTTTAGGCGCAGAACTGTACTATTGATACACACGCTTTCCGTATCAGTGCTGGGTTAAAACACAAGCAATAGCTTATCCAAAACAAAGTTTGGTAACATCCTTCCAAAAATAGGTTGACATCAGAGAATCTTGATACTTTCATCCAAGAATTTTTGTTGTTCGATACTATTTTTTTAGTTGAGTCTTTAAACAGTTTAAATGACAAGAATTTAAAAGTATTTATTACTTCTAAAATCTGAAGTTATAATAATGTTATTGAAAATATTTTAAATCGTGCTCCTATGGCACCTTGGTCTTAAATAAGTTCTATATCAATCCTGGTTTAAGACACAATCCATAGAATATCATGCCGGATTTAGATAAGGGTCCGTCCAATAACAATAGGCACAAATACATAATTGTGGTCAAAAATAACTCAGTCTGTATACTACATAAATCTATGTAACTGAGTATCGAAGGACCCCACAAAACGATCCTCTATATATATATATATATATATATATATATATATATATATATATATATATATATATATATATATATACAGAGTTATTACCTCACAGACGGACATACAGACTGTCCTCTGATCTTTTGGTTTCAAAACGAACCAAGAGAAACCAATGTACAAACATCCAAGTGTCTAGAATCTTTCTGTAGAGATTTATCGCACACGCGGACAACCTTGTGGACGGATCCTGACCTTTTGACTTCGAAATCAATACAGTTATTTTGTAGAGAAAGGATCTTTTTTTGTCTCTAGGATCTTTTTTTCAAGAGCTATGTTAAGACTGCCAGATGGATGGACAACGGTCCTGTCGGGTTTTAAATAAAGGGGAAAAATTAATAGTTAAGGTTTCTTTTTTCAGAGCGAGCTCATTCTCGAACTCAATAGAATTCTGTTTTGTTAGTGGAAATAATAATAATTCGAAAATAACAAGTTTACTTAGTGAACATTTTATATAGGTGAACATTTAAAAGTATCTTTAGGGTTTCTTAGATGGGCATAGCATAAAATGCGGCAAACATGTACCTGCCTTTGATTTTAATGTTTTACTTCTTTAATGAAATGAACTCTACTATACAGTTGGATTTATTACCATCGTGTCGAGTTTCTGAATATATGTATCGTAGATGGGTTATATATAAAGTTTACTTAGGCATCATGCTTTATGGACATTTAAAAAATCTCGAAACCCATAAGTTTTGTTACTTTTAATTGTTTGATTTCAGTATCAGTAAAGATAGGACATTCGACTTTTAAACACTACAATTTGAGTCTATGCGTTATAAAGATTTCTAATGTTTTTACTTTTGACGGAATTAATGATATCATATCCATATCTTGTTTGGATGTGATCTCTATAGCAGTTCCCATCATCTCTTGGTAAGGTAATTGTTCTTAAAGAATGTCTCTAATTCATATCGCAACACGTCTGACACACCTGTTCTTTAGTTTATTTCGGTATAATATTGACGTGGTTTGCAGTTTTATTGCTTTATTTGAAATAATTACCTTATCCGTATCCTTTATTTCCACTGTATGAAAAGGATAATAATTGATTCTACCAGAAGAATGGAGTACTCAAAACTGTTCTTCCTGTCGTTAAAATATAAAAATTGATTCTTCTAAACCCGAATCCTATTAACATATTTTATGTTCGTGTTTTAAATTCAGCAAAACCTTTACTGTTCGATTATAATTTTTGCAGCGGAATAAATGTTGTATTAAAATATTCATTTAAAAGTAACACATATTTTAAAATTCATACAAAATGTAATACAATTTCCCATTTACGAGTTATTAAAGTTTATAAACTTTGTATGGATGCAGTTTTCGAAACTTAATATGATGTTTTTCTAAAAATTTGTTTAGATCTCAATTGGAACACGAACTTTTAAATGTTTGAAATTTGAACCTTTATTGTATTTAAAGGTATATTTACCCCTAAAAAACAAACAGACAGATAGTAAACCAAGTAAGATACGACTATTCGTTATATGAAATTTATTACTTATTTCGGTCTAAAAAGTCTAACAGAGTATTTACGGACACTCTGTATGTATATCCTTGTATCCAAATCCATTTTCTCTAATATACATTTTTTTATTTAAAAATACGATATACAATGAGGCAATATATAAACTGGTCATACAATAACTTCTGTCTAAAATTGCTATACAATATTTAAATGTATACATTTAAAAAGAAATAATCCCAAAACTCACCTGTGCACAGATTTCCCCCAGATGTCTCATAAACAGTTAATTTGAATGAAGTAAATTGTTATAAATCCATTTAACTGTAATTCATTAATAGTTTTTACACAATATTTTATAGTTACATGCATAATTACAAACTGTAGACGAAACTAAAACGTTATTTGCAGTTTTTACAAATAAGATTTATACACACAAATAATAAAATATATTCAGTTGATATATATATAAATAATATAATAAATACAGTAAAAATAAATAATATATAATAATATAAATATATTCTAAGTTTCATTATTACTTGTTAATAAAAATCCAATACATAAAGTTCAGGAGTTATTTTTTAATTTAAACTCTCAGTTTTATTTATACCCGTTTTCTTGAGTGTAATGTTGTACATGTAGGACAAACGCACCAAGTACTTGGTAATAAAAGCAACACCCGGCTACGAAACTCATAAACTATATTAAATTCTCAGCTTGTTATTGGATTTCAGTTACGTTTCCACTTACTTATTATATAAACCTTTATACGACTTCTAGACAAACATTTACTGTAAGTATATAATATTTCGACTACGAATGGATTGCATGTTAGTTCTAACAGAATTATTTGTTGAATAACTGTGCGCTTTGTATTTGCTTCAAATTTCATCCATCCAACCAAAAGTCTGAACATTTTGATTTGAGAAAATATACTATTTTGTTTTAAACAATTTTTTAATACCATTATTCAAACATTTACCTATTTGATTAAATAGTTATAACACACCAAATTATCCATGAAACGCCGCTCACTGATCACTTATTACTCAGTTTATCCCATAAGAAGTTAAACCTGATATCTAAACATCAAGTTTGTGTGAAAGATTCTTGTACAACCTTTTATATAATAATGCAATTTTAATCATTAACATTTCCTTGGTAGCACCATGTATAACATTTACCGTTGTCAATATTACAAAAATAGAACACTACGTTTCGTGGATAGGAATCTATCCTCTTCCTCAGGTTTCAAAAACCTTATCCTGGCATCGCCTGGTATTGATTACCTTCAAATGTTGCGTATGAATAACCGTACCTAATATCGTTTATACTTGAAGAAGAGGATGGATTCTAACTCTTGAAACGCGGCGTTCTACATTTGTAACATTAATGTCAAATGTATAAAAACCTTTTATCCTTTTGAACTGATTCGTCATTAATTATAAACTTTAAACTATGCATGATGTTCCTTAATACACTCAGAACTGCCCACCTATTGTCTAGAATATTTTAAAACTTCTAGAGTATATAATACAATTCTTTTAGTCTGTTTAGTATAAAAACGTTCTTAAACTTTCTTATCAATTAAATACAACGGAAAGGATAACATTTTATGGGACAGTTTCAATAGTAAACAATCCAAAAGTAGAAGACCAAGTTTCGTTGGTTGAGATCTATCCTCAATTTTATATGTCAAGACCCCCAACACAAGCGAACAATGACAAGCGAGTTCAGCGCCATTTAATGACTAGTTTGAAGTTTTATACACGCTTAACCATATCTAAGATATTTTACACCTGAAGAAGAGGAAAGATTCCAATATTCGAAACGTACTGTTCTATTTTTGTAACATTAACGTCTAACGATGTCCAAAACGCGTTATTCCTTCTAATCATCCATAGCTAATAATTTATTACTAAGCCCTAAAAAAAATAAACTATGTAACAATATTCATAGGAATATTTATTCATAATTAACTTAGTTTTTGAAAAATAAAAAAAATATACTATGAATAAATACTGTTTGATAAAATTAATTATTATATGCACTTTCTCCGGAATCATGCAAGTTTTATAAATAACCATAATGCACTCTATAATAACAGAATAGCTTTTTAAAAATGAATATTTATTTTATTATTGCATCACCATACGTTATTCATAAAAATAGTATTTATAATTAATTTTGGAAAAATTTGTAAAAAATTTATCATCAGTAAATATTGTTACATAAAATTAATTATGAATATGAAATTAATGGGTTTTTTAAAAACGTATTAAGAATATATTGTTAGATAAAATTAATTATGAATAGATATTCATAACAATATTTATTAATAATTCATTTTCGAATAACTTGTAAATGATTTAAACTCGTATAAGTTTTAAAGTATACGAACCAAATCGTCCGCTAGAATAACAACGATGTGCGGCGGAGTCTGTGCAGAGGCATCGACGATCAACAGGAGCAGCGACGCTACGGCTATACCAGGGAGGTAACCGTCCGCCATGGCTCGAACACCAGCAGCACAACACTGAGCTACGATCGGTCGCCCTCTCGTGGACCGGTGACCTTCAGGGTGATACAACACCTAGACAATACATACTCAGGTGTCGGAGTAGGCTGGCTCCATGACTTCATCAATTAATTCAGTTTACTTGCCGCAATCTATTCCGTATACCTCAGTGCTTTGGTACAGTAAATGATAGAAAAGAGTTAAAAACTGTTTGCACCAAATACCAAAGTTCCTGTTTTTTGTATTTAGTGGGTTTAAAATTGAGGGTTACTTTTTTCTAATTTAAAAAAATATTTAAATTTCAAGTAATATACAAATGATACTAGAGTTGAAAATAAGAATTATCTAAATTTACTTATTTAAAACCATTATTCTATTTTTATTTTTTTACATTTTCTAGAACTATAAACACACTTTTGAAACTAGAAATAGTTTATACAGTTCAGCCAGAAGAAGTAGGTAGATTGTGAAAAATAAAGTATCTTTAATTTATATCTCACGAAATTTTATTGTTCTTAACTCAAAACCCTTTCAATGTAGAGCAAATCTCCGTTACGATTAAACAAGTTCAAGTAAATTCACTTTCGAGCATTATATTTCCTTATATACGCTACATTACTAAAGTAAGTTAATCTTCATGATATGCACTTTCTCCGGAATCATGAAAGTTTTATAAATAACCATAATGCACTTTATAATAACAGAATAGCTTTTCAAAAATGAATATTTATTTTATTATTGCATCGCCAACAGAAGTATGGAAGTTCAAATTCATTGAAAGAAGTTAAATCATTGAGGAGACCCATTTTACATAAATTAAACCCGGAGAGAAGTATCTAAAAATAACTAAAAATTAATATGAAAACCAACTCTAAAAAGGGTTCCAAGAATACTGAGAAATTCCGCGCAATAGACTTCACAGGACCTTAAAATAGACTGGCCTCGCAGATCCTACAAAGACTCATGGCATCAACTTCATTGCACAAATCTTTCCTGGAAACCGTCGTCACAAAGAAAGCTTTATCCAAAATAAGTCGGTTCCATTTTACCTTGATAAATATAAATATAAACACACACACACACACACACACACACACACACACACACACACACACACACACACACACACACACACACACACACACACACACACACACACACACACACACACACACACACACACACACACACACACACACACACACACACACACACAAACACACAACACACACACACACACACACACACTTTAATTTCTTAAAAATTATATAAAATGATCAGTAACCACAAAAAATTGTTTCACTTAAAACTTTTGTTTAGCCACGGAGCAGAACTCACTCCCTGTAGATAAAAAGAAAGATATAAATGTTATTTTTATTAAATCACATATTATATAATAAATATTCATATTCATTGTTAGAACTCTGTGTTAAAACTAAAGTATAATGTATTACTATAGTTACAAGTAGTTATAAATGAATTATTAATATAATAATCCGAAGCAGTTTGTTGGAGGCGATAATATTATAATCGACAGTTAAAAGTGCATTCCGGAATAGTTATTGGGATTATAGACGTAAATAAGGGGGGGGGGCTCGACCTCCTCCCAAAAGTTTGAAAGAAGACGTACATTAAAATTGCACCTAGTAGTTTGTTTTAAGCTAGAACACATTTCTGCGGTCTTAAAGCTTAAAACTGTCCAGTAAAAAAATTCCCGAGCCTCTATTTTTGAGGGTATTTTATACTTCCTAAGCTACCCAGTGAGGCAGTCTCCCTGAAGTAATTTTCTATATACGCCACTGATGATCACAGAATTATGTAACAGATGTTATTAAAATTAGATATAGCAATATTATTGTTCCCACTCTTGATACTATAGGACAGAAAGTCATAGCCAGTTTTGTTAGATGTCAGGTTAAAGAGGACATGCAACTACCACTACCAGCTAGTCTCAGAGCTTATTGTGTCCCATTCATGGACACAACCTGAAACTTTTCACACTTTTTAAGCGTGAAAAACAAGCATTTTGAGCTATCGGTCATACATTTTCTATATTTCGGGGGAAAAATTACACTCAATTGGGTAAAGCCTTTCGTTAAGTTCTTTCAAGTCCTTAGGTACTTTGTTGTAGAGAATCGTTTGAGAATTCCAAATATATTTGTGGAACATGAGCCATTATTTCCGTGTAAGGTGACTTTTTCAAACTCTTTTAAAGTTGCATGCTTTGCACATTTTCAGTGCTGTCGTGAACACAAGTGGAAAACCACACGCTCCTGCCTATGAAGTAAACCACAAGATTAATAGTCGTGCATTATTTCTCCTAAATTTATAACGAAGCCAATACAGTGTTTATTAGTGTTGAATAATACATCAGTAACTGTATATTTTGATTAAAATTAAGGAACTACTTCGGAAATAAACTTTAGCGGATATATAAGTATTGAGAACAACGTAACTTATCGAATAACATGTCCAGAACATAAGGGGAAGCCCATTTTAAAGTTTGTTAATGACATTAGATAGTTTAAAAAGATAATAGAATTTTGGACATTTCCTTTGATATGTGTTATAAAATGTATAACGCAACGTTTCGAGGATTGAAATCTATCTTCTACGTCTGGTGCGAATATAAATAGTGCACGGAAAAGGAAGAAAAAGAATAGTGGTAAAACATACCACAAAACTGTTTGGAGTCCAGGCATGAGTGAATAAACCCAGGAGAAAATAAGGAAGTCGTTATGTCTGTATTATGTTACAACAATTTTCATACCGATTATATAATGCACCACTACCCTTCATCCCTTTGAGTACCTTTTTATCTTTTTCAATGTAATGAATCTCATCCTATCTGCCATGAAATAAAATTTTTTCCCGGGGCTATGACATAAATTGTTTGGCTTATCTGATATTCTCATTAGAATATATTTTTCCTAGGCGGTTACAAATGTAACAGTCCTTAGTAAGGATGCGACACGCCCACTTCAAATTTTTGCCATTGTCTGTCTGTCTGTCCGTGTGTTGGAACTTAGTACATATGTTCCTATTCGTCCTAGGAAGAATTTTATCGATTTTGGTGTTCTAAGATCAATGAGGAGTAAAGATGGTTGTGAGACAGCATGGTGGTTGTGATTCTTGAGAACGCTCTGGTATAATTTTTAAAAAGTTTTCACCTAGTTTGTAATTAATTATGCGTTAGGTTAGTTATTTACCTGAAGAAGAAATCAGATTGCAGATCTCGAAACGTAGTGTTACTGATTTTTTGTATCACTTACCTATGGCAAATGTCCGGAAAACTCCCGTTTCCTTTAGTCGTAGGTGGGGTAGGTGAATGCAGACCTATTGTAACCTGTATTCTGTAGTTCATTTTTAGTTATTAGTGTTGTGTTTAGTGTTTTATTGTCGTAAGATTTGTAAGACATTTTTGTACCGAGTTTGAAATATTTAAATTACTTTCGTCAGTTCTTGAATGAAATGAAACACTGCTACTCGTCGTTGACTCATGGGCAACACGTGTGAAGTAGAAACTAGACTTAAACGTTTTTCTCAGAACTCAAACCGATTCCACTACTTCTGCAGTAATTCCTATCTGCTCTGTTTTGCCAGCACCTAAACACGTGAATCATGAATCATGGTCTCCACGTGCTGACAAGTTAGTTCACTTATGCTTATGCCCTTCAACTACATCATTCATCATGTTTATGTCATTCTTAATCTATTAATGAACATTAACTAACTGTAACTCTGTTCTTGTGCTGTGTCTATATTTACTTATCATTCATTAGTTGAGAGTTAGTGAAACATACTCATGAGGCTGGCAAAACTTATCTTTTACCTGCTTGTCAATCTGTCCGTGCGTAAGACATCATGAAAGTTTGTTTCAAACTTCAGCGAAGCAGGAACTTGTATTGCTAGTACAGTGTGTCCACAAAGTAATTGTCACAGTTTTTAATAACTGTATTTACAAACTATTACTATTTAAACACTGCTATGAAACCCACCCAGACTAATGGACAAAAATGTGACTGTATCTAGAGGCAAGAAATCTCTAGAGAGATAATCTAAGTGAACTTTAAATTATGGATGAAACTTAATTTCCATATGAACAACAACGGTATGATGGTCTAAACACGCTATGCAACCCATGCAGACTAATGGACATATAAATTGTATCTAAAGTGATTCAAGAAATCTCTAGAGAGATAATCTAAGTGAACTTTAAATTATGGATGAAACTTAATTTCTATATGAACAACAACGGTATGATGGTCTAAACGCTGCTATGAAACCCACCCAGACTAATGGACAAAAGTGTGACTGTATTATCTAGAGGGAATTTGAAATATATTTTTAAGTGGACCCTACGCACGCACTCTTGTGGAATGGGATGATTGTAAAATATCATGTTTACTGAATTAAGAGTGCTACGATGGTGACATACGTCCATCCGTGGGATTTCACTGAGCGCCATTGAAGACTATCACTCAATAGGCAGGCACAATATTTTCTATTTATTTCTGTCCACAAGACGTCTCAAGAATGAAATGAGCTATAGATTTTGGAACAACTTCAGCGAAGTCTACCTATTACGTCGTGTTATAAACTCCTACCAGTGCTTATTATAAAATAAAAAAGGTATGGTCTTTTACCAGATGAATTTACGGCCAATAAATCGTCTCGAGCTCGTAAATTAGGAACTAAAAGCGGTATGAAGGTTACTTCCGAACACAACATTCTGTTCTTGCAAGGACAGAAACGCCTCGCGGTCACTCATCCAAGGCTCAGCCACGCCCGTCGACTCGGTTGTCTTCGCAATTATAAAACTTTATTTCTCGAAATATTAATGCAGCGTCGAATAAATACTAAATGTATATGATAAATATAGCTATAAAAGGCTAGATCAATTATATAATCTTAACATTATATTACGATACTTGAGAGTTATTTAACACTACACCCACACACAATACCTAGACATGTATACGAGTACAATACATCACAAAAGAAATAAAGCTTTAACCTCCCCGGCTCGGCATTCTTAGAGGACCTGTGTGTGCGTGTGTATTTTTTGCTTTGTTTAAATATTCAGTTTGAAATAATTATAACCCAGCTAAAATGAATTGATTCATCCTAAAAATTTCGTTTTTACTCCTAAAAATCACAAGTTACATTGACTTTTCAGAACCCGTATTCCAAAGCAGACACTCACTTCCATAGACATCTTATGAATTCATACTACTAAAACTCAAAGCATAAATATAAATTCGTGTCATAATGAAATTAGCATTAATGGAGATTTGCATAAAATAGGTAACAATATACTTTATAAAAACTAAATATATATTATATAATTTAATATTCTAATAATATAAATTCAAAATAATATAAAAGTAATAGAACTTAATATATCAAAAACATGTAACACTAATAAGTACATGATATTAAATAATTGTTTTTATTCTTGTGATTGTATATTATAAAACAGTACAGCTTCATTATCGCCTACTATAAATGCCACTGTTTAAGTAGCTTAAAAAAAGGTTTTTGTATATATAATGTGTTTAAAGGCAATGGAAAAATAAAATCTGTTTAATTTCGTAATCTCAGTTTATATTCATTAGATTTATAATGTTCTTGTTTAAAAAAAGAATGGATATGATTGTTTAGTCTTTAATTTCTCATAATAATTCTTACAACATTTTTCTGAGTTGCTATTAATATCTTTATGTGTCCCTCTACCTACATAATATTGAATATTCAAATCGACTGATAAATGTGTTTTAAAATTTAACTTCTTGTCCATTTATAACCGATGTAGTTAGTGATTGTACTACTTCTACTTATCTGCAATATTCATTACTTTCTCCATGAGTATACGTACCTTATTTTTATTTTATTTATGATTTTATTTTTGAGATGCATATTTAATCTTAAAGGAAAAAATAGATTTAGTTTTTTCAGGATTTAATACCATCTTGTTTGATGTAAACCAAAACCTTAAAGGCTGTAAGTCTACATTAATTAGGACTTAAATTTCCTCTTCTGCATTTTCAACACAGCATAAACAAGTATAATCAGCAAAATATGTAATTCTATCTTAACATTTTTCATTACACAGATCATATATATATATATATTGAAAATAAAGTTGCAACCAATACAGACCCCTGAGGTACTCCATATTCTATCATTCCAAATATTCTTACATACCCAGTAACTTTAACACATTGCTTCTTTACTGTTCAATAACCATTAAATAACTTCTAAGCAATTCCTCTTATTCCATAATAATATAGCTTTTACAGGAGTATTTTGTAATCGACAATATCAAAAGCCTTTGTAATATGTAAAAAAGTGCTAGATCTTTTAGATGTTCAAATTACGTTCATACAGCTAGAACGTTTAACTTAAGAGTTATTGGTTATATCCATGCTTTCACATCTAAAGAACGTCTGTTTATGATAATTAGTATTTTAAAATTTCTTGACCGAGGTAACTGTATAGCACAAAGATTAACATCAGAACTACCGGTCGATATAAGCTTTTAAGCGTCAAGGCCTGAATAACAAAATAGCTAGTTGGTTCCAGAATAGATCTGTTACAAGAGTGACAGCTGATCCCGTCAGGGAAAGCCCGCCACTTGTATGTGTCGGAACAGGGAACGTTGAACTGGACTGGAGTCTGTGCCAAGGTTAGCTCTGGTGCAAGGGCACGTGTCACCCACAAGTCCGCCTGAGTGACATCACGCCAACCACCAGAAACTGTAATAGTACATGTTTGCCAACAAGCTTGTTTGCAGTTCTATTGGAACGTTGAACTGGACTGGAGTCTATGCCAAGGTTAGCTCTGGTGCAAGGGCACGTGTCACCCACAAGTCCGCCTGAGTGACATCACGCCAACCACCAGAAACTGTAATAGTACATGTTTGCCAACAAGCTTGTTTGCAGTTCTATTGGAACGTTGAACTGGACTGGAGTCTATGCCAAGGTTAGCTCTGGTGCAAGGGCACGTGTCACCCACAAGTCCGCCTGAGTGACATCACGCCAACCACCAGAAACTGTAATAGTACATGTTTGCCAACAAGCTTGTTTGCACTTCTGTTCAAACGTTGTTTGCGTTGTAACAGGTAAAGGATATAACTTTGGATCACTTCTTTGTTTAATGTTTGTTTTTGACGATGGAAGGTTTGAAGGGATAACAGGATTTCGGACATTTGCCATCGTTATAGGTTATAAAAGATATAACATAACGAACAAAAAGAAGTAAAAAAGGGAAAGAAAAGGGTTCAAACATATCCGTACCTTCTATTCTTCATCATGATCATTGTTTTTTTATATATTTATACCTACTCCACCTGAGGAAGAGGATGGATTCCAATTCTCGAAACGTTATGTTATTTGGATCACGTTAAATATTCTTGAGTTTATGACATAGTTTCGGGCAATTCCAGTAAGAAAGTGGTTAGAAAAAGTGATAGTAGCAATAAAGAAATTAGTTGTAAAGTCCTAAAGTCTGAAATGTGAATATTGTATTGTAAAATATATTAAACTTCTATATTTTGATTTTAGTAGAGGTCAATATTGTAACAAGTGAATACAGTGCGTGCTAAATTGTTTTTAAACAGGCCTAAAATTTTCTTAACAGGATAGAAATTTTGGGTGAATAATTGAAGTAACAAACTGCCGGTTTATATTCTACTTCATTTCTTCTCAAGGGGACCGTCCTTGTGGTGTCAATTAAACATGACATAAGTACATTAAAATTTATTTTGATAAATAAAATATTACAAAAAATTTTTTTTTAACTTAAACCAAAGGTATGGTTTGAATTAAAAGAACACGAAATAATTTTATAAAATAACATACCGTAGGTCATAATAGTCACGAATAATTTGAGAATCGATAGTTTGTACGATTTCAAAAAATACATGTTTGATTTTTATAATTTAAATATGAATTGACTGAATATTACCCCTATGTTTAGCAGTTTAATTTATTATTATTTCAAAACGGTTCCGTGTATGGGTATGACTGGAGTGTTAATTTAACAACTCTATTGTCATTTTCAATGATTTTATTTATAAAATGTTAGGAAATTCCAAATTTGTAATCGTTTAGAGGTACTGATAACAGAGATTATAATTTGTATAACGGTTCATAATGCTAAATCCAGTTTTGATTATACCAACTTTTCTGTACAAAGTATTTAGTATCTCAGATCATGTATTTCATTGAGGCATTATTAGGTGTAATATACTATACAGCTTGGGCTGTATATTACCGTGTGGTTTTTATTGTTGGGGACGCGGTATGTACCGGAGTATCCAGACGGTACTCTTTTATCTCTTTACTGTTCTCAGAATGAAGGCTGTCTTTGCCCTGCAGTGGCCAGACAATGACTTCCTTATCTCTGAATGCAAGGCACCTTCCGTCCTAGAGTCGGCCATTGTTCTCTGAGCATGTTACTGGCTTCAAGCAGCTGGCGTGTATTTCTTTCACTGGCTGAGCGTTAGCGAAGCTTCCAACTCCTAGAGGCTGGGAAACTGTATTTTTGTCTGTCAGTCTAGTTGAATAAAGTCACGCGATGTCTTGAAAAATTATTGACTTATTATACCTGTAGACTTGAAATTGTGCATGAAGATTAATTTCTATATGTTGAGCCTCGAGTTCGATGATGGTGCATGTCCCTCCATGAGATTTGGCTGAGTTTTAGCGTAAGTATTTTAGGGGTAACGATGTTGGCAACGAGAAAAGCATAGAATAATTATGTGGGAACAAGCTGAGTCCGTGTATTGGACATTTTACAAGTGACATAGTAACACATTTAATGACGTTACTATGTTCGATTTGTCAGTTTGAATTTATTCACGTTTCGTCACGTTCTTCAATACTACATTGTATCGTTCTACATGTACCTATACAAGATAGAGTTCGACGATTGTGCATGTTCCTCTAAGTAAATTGGTTTAGCAGAAGCCTATAATTGCTGATGACCCAGATAATGGATTGAGCTGAAAACGAAATTATGTATATTTTGTTAAGCTGTTGTTAAGAGTTCGGCGAAATTCCTCTGTCTGTCTACCTGTGTGCCTTTTACTCGCTGAATATATGAAAAACAAACTGGGAATTTGGTGGAGCTTTTACCTAACCTAAAATTTAAATGATGCATGGAACTTCATTTCTACAAAGACAACAATGAGTTGGATGAAGATCAATGTCTATTCATGCAATTTCACTGAGCGTCACTGAAGCCTCACTCAGTAGATTAGCATATTTTCTTTACTGTCTGCCAGGGTAATGTAAAAATATCTATTCTGTCTGTTTATCTTTCTGTACGCAAAACATCTTGAAAATGAAATGAGCTCTAGACTTAAAAGTTTTAGACTTTAACTGCCTGTTTTGCGACAGTTAGTGAGGCGTATACCTGCCTTGTGTGCCTCAGGTATATTAAACATCGGTTCCAGATAAATCAACCGCCAATAAGCTGAAATTTTATGACAATAATATTTAATACTTCTTACCATTTCTATGTCATGATCCTGGTGTTTCTAAACCAAATAAGATTAATCTTATTATTACCAAGTAAAATTGGTAACGATGAACAAATTAAAGCATGAATTAAAACGTTACATTTGGCAAAAAGTATTTCTATTTATTAACAAGAGTGAAATAAAAATTTAATATAGAAAGAAATCAGAAGAAGATAACTTTACAAACAAAGTGATCAATAAAAAATTTAACCCCGCCTTCAGTACTATGCTGTCTTTGCCAGCAACGCATGTCATAATCTGAACGTTAATTTCTCTTTAGAACAACATCTCTCTCACATCAATAATGATGATTAATCATACTTAAAAATGTATATATTGGACGGTGAATGAGTTATGCACTATGCAGTTCCAAACTTGAAATTGGAATGTTTTCATTTTACTGATTGACAAAAATATAACTTCCTTGCTTCTTGCCGTAGATCGACGTAGCAAGCTGTAAGGATTGTTAACTACCTTTTTGTTACAGCTTCCTTTTCAGTCAGTTTCAGTTTGAGGCTCTCAATCTCTTTACTGAGAGTTCTACCAGACTGAAATATCTCCAAATATTAATTGTGTTAGGAATTGAATTTTGAGTTTAGATCCAGTTTACCTTACTTTTATTGCAGCGTCTGGTATCTGGCGCTGTCTTAAACTTACTCCTGGAATCTGGAGTCATGTTCAGATTGCATTGAAAGAAAGTCGACGACGAAGAATCTCAAAACTAACGAGTGAAACAATTATGTATCTTATGAGACAATGAGACTACCACTTCATTTATTTATAGGTGTCTCTGATGTTGAAACGATGGAAATGTTTCGTTTTGAGCTTCTTCGTCGTCGACCTTCTCTGGATCTCTTCAGACGAACGTGACTCCAGATTCCAGGAGTCAAGCCTGAGACAGCGTCAGATACCTGACGTTGCAATAACAAGAATGTGAACTGGAACTAAACTCAAAATTCAACTGAATGCTTTATGTGTGTTAAGAATGTTGTTACATAATACCAGCCGGAAAATGTATGTTTGTATGCTGGTGCGCACGTATCTTCAGAACCGACCTATCAACTTGAAATTTTGCATGTAGCTTTTGGTGTTTGTTGAAAAAAAAACACTGAGTTCGATGTTGGTGCATGTAACTCCATAGAATTTGCCTGAGCCGCAGCTAACATTTTTAATTCTTCCTGTTGGTAACCATGATGCTAACGAGAAAATAATAATAATCTTCGTATAACCAAATCAAATCAAATCAAATCATTTTTATTTTGCCAGAACATTACAAAAAATGTATAGCAATAGTCATTTTTCTATTATTTGGAACAATCACTCCACATTGAGACTAGTCAGACATACAGAAATTTCAGTCGCACCACATTCACTCATGCCAATTTTCCCATTTTCCAACCATTTGACACAATAGTCTCACTATATGCAAGATATCCAGATAATATTTAGTCTATATATACATTAAATAGTTTTGGATGAAGCTTTATTTCTACCTATTCAAGAAAGAGTTCTACGATGGTGTATGTTTATCCATGGGATTTAGCTGAGTGTCTTTAAAGTCGGCACTCAGTAGGCTGCCACAATTTCTCTTATATCTGCCGGAGGGATGTAAACATTTCTTTTGTGATTGAAAATGTACGCCTGAAAACAAAACAAACAAACAAAGGCACTTTCGCATTTATGATATTGCTAGCTGCTACCCGCGGCTACGCACGTAATTTCGTAGTATTTGTACCTGTCTGAGCACTTCTGGTTTAATGGATTATATATCCGACGCCAATGTTGAGTTTACCTTTTTGCCACGGTTAAGAAAATAAGTCTTGAAGTTTATAACTATGACTGTTGTAATTTACTTTGTTCTTAATATGTTTTATTCTATAGCTGATTTTGTTTTGTTTCAAGATGAATTTAAATTTATAGTAAACATTTTTAGAACATTTAGAGCTGGAATTGGTACATTAGTTCAAAAAAATTCCAGGGAAATTTCATCTAGCATAATAGTTCTTGTAGATTCTTCAAAGGGAGTCTTTGGATTCAAATTCTGACCATCTTATTTTTCCCGACATTTTATAAAGTAGATTAGTACTTACCTAATCGCTGAAATCTAGAAAGGCTTGGTAAATTATGGTTACTTTAAAGAAAATTTATTCACTATAAATGGAAACAAATGTAAAATAATAAACAATATTTAAAATCATATTTGATTAAATTTGACAGGCTCATTTAGTTAATATTACATAACTTACCGAGACTAAGGTGGGATTTTTCGCTACCTTAAAGACAATTTAGGCTTAGCCTGGCCTATATTCATCCAAGGAACTGTAAGAATGTCCGCGTAAAATTTCAGTACAATCGGTTAAGTAACGCGTGACAACAAAACAAACAAACAAATTCTTTCTTTGAAGTTTGTTTTTTACGATGGAAGGATTGTGAAGGAAACATGATTTTTCTGGATATTTGACATCGTGCAGAGATACAAAAAATCGTTCGTTCAAGCACCATCGTCGAATTCTATGTTGAAATGAAGCTTCATGCCAAATTTAACATCTATACGTATATTTTCTACAAGAGTGAGAGAGACGGGGAAAATAGACATTTTTCAAACTCCCTGAGTGATAAAGATAATTACTGAATTAGACCATTTTCATGCTTTATACAAGACAATGAGAGCAGGTTAATCTAGTGTTTGCTGAATCGTGTTACGGAAGTATTCGTTGACCTTGGGGGGGGGGGGGGGCTCTTCACATCCGACACTGTCTGCAAAAGCTGCTTCCGAATTTTAAGGATTCCCTGCTTTTTGGGATTGTAAAACCGAAAAAGTGACCAAGTAAAGAATAATAGCATTAAGGACATTTAAGTCTTCTGAAACCTTCTATTTCGACCTCAAAAAGACTACCACGGCTGAGTATTGTTTTTTTTCTTAAAGGAAATTTCTCTATAGATTTTAAGAAACATAAGGTGATGTGCTTATACAAGGCTAATTAGCTCTTGGTTCATGAATTAATACTAAGGTATGCATCCTTTAAAACGTAAAATATTTTGACTAAAATTATACTAAACATTTCCTGAACGTTTTACTTAAAGTTTATCCATCGAGTCTTTGCAGAAGTATGCTACTTCCTAACAAATTACCTCATATAATCTCTAAAATGAGTGAAAAGTTACTCGGTGAACATAACGACATTGATGGATTACCCGCGCTATTAACTTGATGGCCACTGTGCGAGAGTGATAACCAATATCTTTAATGTTATCTCCAAGTCAAAGTCACATTAGCCACGGTCTTCACGTAAGCTGTGCTGACCTCTACTGTAATCTTTGCTAAAAGGTATCCATTAAGGATTTTTCCGCATACATTTCTCAATAGGTTGAGTCCTGACTTTTCCTATATTGCTTTTTTGGGTAGCTTTAATTTTTATGATTTAAAATAGCAACGGCTGTTATACTTTGATCACGAATACAACTCAAGATTCATACAAATTTATGTATAAAAACATTATAAAAAATTATAATTTCTCGCGGTTGGTTCAAAACCTTTTAATTCTTTTCTGAAAGATTGAAAGAGTAATCAAATTAAAACAAATTATAACCTAATAAATTTTATTTATTAATAAAATAAATAAATGAAATAATTATAAGTATTGTAATATAAACATGTAAGATTGTGTATGAAATATTATATTGCATTTATTGCATGTGTATAATATTATTTCTTTTGCTGGAGAGTCTACTTATTGTACTTGTTATTTTAATTGTGTCAGTAAACATGATTTGATTCTATCATCTGTAGCACAGTGCCTGAGTGTACCTTGTTTTCGTTATAGAAGGTGTGTAATATATTACAGAAAAATAACTAAGAAAAATAAATCACCCACAACATTTGTATTGTTTTTATTCATACTATGTACAATTCATATTTGGAGATTTCATCATCAGATACTAAGTTAAGGTAAATTAAATAAAATTAAAACAAATAATTGAACTAAATTAACATGTGTTATAACAACTTTTGTGGCTTAATAAAGTTCGTTGATCCTAACAATTGAAATTTAATGAACAACAACAATGAATATAAAATAATTGAAAGCAATCATCTAATTCAAATATGCTGACCTTATACATACGTACACAAATATTTAAAACAATCTTGAGGACAATCTTGAGATTTTACATATATGCAAGAACCACAATATCAACTATAGAACATTTTGAATGTTACACATGTACCAATTTTAATATTGGCGTACTATTAAAGACAGACATTTTTATTTCAAACAACTTTTTAATAGACATTAAAATGTTATTAACAAAATTTTCAGCCTGCTTAAAGTGAATCTTCACTTGAGGTGTATTATACTCGTAGCTGTTCCAGTATTGCTATATAACATTGTATACTTTAACTAGTTCAGTATTACAATTTAAAATTGTGTATTTAGCTAATCCAGAATTACTATACATAATTATGTACTTTATATATTTCAGTATTACTATTTAAAAACGTGTATTTTAGGTAGTTCAGTATTGATATATAAAATGTGCACTTTAGCTAGTTCAGTATTGCTACGTAACATTGTTTACCTAGCTAGTTCAGTGTTAGTATTTAACATTGTGTATTTTAGCTAGTCCAGTATTGCTATAGACCATTGTGTACTTTAGATATTTCAGTATTATTATTAATCATTGTTTATTAAATACTCCAGTATTACTATTTGATAACACAAAGGAGGATAGAACACATGTTAATTAGTTCAATTATTTGTTTTATTTCTATTTTATTTACCACTAGTAGTTACCCACGGCTTCGCACGCGATTTCCTACAGAAAAAATTGGGACATAGGAGGTATATTTCTTTTGAATGTCGTTATTACCCTTCTGAGATAAATGATAGTCACTGAAAGATACTCCAAGCTCATGATCTGTTAAAGATTTAAATTTTAAAACAGTCTCAGTATGCACCTGTGAAATAACTGGAATTTTTCTCCAATATTCTACAATTTTTGTATATAATTGAACTATATTAGCCCAGCGTGGACAGGAGTCACGCTAATATAGTCGAATTCATTAGCGCACATACGATGTAATAAATGATGGCGCTCAATGTAATTTTGAAACGAAAATAGGCATATTGTAGGTACATATTATTACAGTCTAATGATTATGAGCTTCAGATGTTAAGCGAAATTGCGTATGGTTTTTTATTTTAGGCTTTGAGCGTGTATCACTTCTGGATCGAATTAGTTATATCTCCGATGCCATGATTGAGCTTGCTTTGTTGTCTCGATCGAGAGAATATGTACGCACGGAGTTCTGAGAACCAACTTTAAATGATGTAAACATATATTTCTTTTGTCGCATTATATATGTTTATAAAGAACAGCTGATTAAATTTGAACAGGCTCTTTCACTTAATAACACATGTTTGCTGCAGTGCATTTCTTATGGGTATTTCCGTAACTTTTAGAGATCAGTGGGGCGGAATCCTGACCACGGGAACGGGATAAAAAGTATCCTATGTCCTTCTCCCAGTTCTTAGCTACCTCCCTACCAATTTTCAGCCAAATCGGTTCAGCCGTTCTTGACTTATAAATAGTGTAACTAACACGACTTTCTTTTATATATATATATATAAGTTAGTATATATATATATATACGAATATATTATTATATATGGTTTATAATTAAATTAAATACATTTGGAGAATACACTAATTATATGTAAATATAATATTTTCTATATACGTGCGATTTAATTCTATATACGCTACTCTAGTGCGATGTATATTTTTGCATATATGTTACTAGATACGTATCATTAAGATATATAGCGTAAACTTATTATACATCACTGAATTCCAAATAATTTCAAATACAATGAAGCATGAATAAGTTATACTGTTGGGAAGAGAGCACTGTACGTTTCAATAATAATAATAATTTCTGTATTGCACTAATTGTACATTGTATTACAAGCGTCGTTATAGTATAAATATAAAAATCATAATTCCTGTTACATTCAATCATACTACATTATAAGTCCATCCGCTCTCTCATTACACTATTATAGGATCCAGATTGTATGAGGACTTTTAATTGTCCCAGCGCGGCACGTCAGAAACTCATCAACAGAATAAAACACACCTGGCACCAAAAGGCGTTTTAAACGAGGCGTTTTTAAATGTCAATTGCATATTGTCTGTTTCCCCTGTTATATTCTATAACAGTCATTAAATATCTATATAATTTCAAAGTTGTAAAGTCCTTTTAGACTCACCCTGTATACTATATATATATTATATACACCACATATATTAATGTGATGAAAGTAACTAAAACCCTTTAAAATAAAACTTTTTATTACATACACGTGTTTCGGTTTTTAACCATCATCAGTGTACATTCACCTCTAAATAAATAAATAAATAATAAACAATTAGATATACACATGTGGACCTTTTAAACATATGTTAAATTTAAATGACACAGTGGTAATTTTCTTATTAGTAATCTGTATTTAATATTTTAATTTTTTCAAAAATTGGATTTGTTTTATTTTTCAGATTACTATTTTAAAATGTTATGAGGATCTTTATTGTAATTTAGATAAATATGTAATTCTTCTTTTGTGTTTAATTTCTCTCCTTTCCTTTCGATATCTAAAATTTCCATGTTCTTTTCAATATTTGTGTAGTTATGGTCAGTCTCCAATAAGTGTTCAGCAAAATTTGATTTTATTGTAGACATGTTATTTGTTTTTAAAGCTTGTATGTGTTCTTTAAACCTTTTATTAAAAATTTCTTCCAGTTTGCCCAATATAATAGCTTTCACAGTCACTACAGTTAATTTTGTATACTCCAGATTGTATAATTCCTGTTTTGTCATCATTTTGGTTCATTTTGTTTTCAATAAGTTTAAATGTATTATTTCTTGTTTGGTGACTGATGGAGAATTTTGAAAGGTTTTTTTCGAACAGCTTTGTTTAATTTAGTATTGAATGGTACACATATATATTTCTGAATTTCTGTAGTATTATGATTAGGTAGTATTTTGTTGGTTTTATTAATTTTTCTTGTTTTCTTCTTAATCATTTTGTCTAAAATTTGGGGTTGATATCCATTTTTGACAGCTAGGTATTTTATTATTTTTATTTCTTTATTTTTATTCTCATCACTACTTTAAATCACTGTGTGATTTAAAAGTATGGATAAATTCTGTTTAGTTAGGATAAAGATGGAGGAATGGAACTCGGAACACCTTTCTAGGAAATTGAAGTGAACTTTTTACTCACTGTTACAACTTTGCCTATTTTCCCAAAATAAAATTTTGGCGGGGTGGCTCAAAATTTGGGAATGTAAAGACCCGTTAAGTGTCACCTCATTCACAAAATGGCAGCTCATTGAAATTAATTCAAAATTAATTGAGGAAAAATATAACATCCACTTTCAGAAGGTAAATAAGTTCAATATACAACCACTTTACTTACAAACCGACACCTGTTTTACAGTTATTACCTGCTGCAGGGCAGGCCTTCCTTGTCTTATCAGTTTAGTGGATGTACATTATCATGTTCAGTTTCTGGTTGGAAGTAATAAAATTAAGACGTTTTTTGTGATACTTTACGTTGAAATTGAGTGTTTCCCTAAAATGTGATCAAGAGAGAGAGAGAGAGAGAGAGAGAGAGAGAGAGAGAGAGAGAGAGAGAGAGAGAGAGAGAGAGAGAGAGAGAGAGAGAGAGAGAGAGAGAGAGAGAGAGAGAGAGAGAGAGAGAGAGAGAGAGAGAGAGAGAGAGAGAGAGAGAGAGAGAGAGAGAGAGAGAGAGAGAGAGAATGAGAAATGGGATAATAATAGCACAGAGAAGGGCTAATAAGAAGTGTGCTAATGCCTACAACACCGTTATGCTGCAATTCACCTAAATAGCACACTTGAGTCGAAGGACAGACTATTTGACTTGCTGAGCTGAAAAAATATTTTACTACCTAAGAGAACTCTGGCGATGATTTACTCAGACGCTTAGTTAACTAAGAAGTTATTAGGCCTCAACCGCGGAGCAAACGGTGTCGTTAATAGCGTAATATTCGAGCGTATTATACTTTCGATAGTGAATGATCAAATTCAATGATTTCAGTATTCATAAACACATTATTCCGGTACTTGACCTCTCACATCCATTCACTCTGAGAAAATGTACGTATAGACTAGAGTACAACATAAAAACAAGTTTTGTTTAGAATTTTAAAAGACTACCAAAGTTCTGTTGATTTTTGTGCTAGATACCAGCAGAATGACGCATATGGTGATAATAATCGGTCTGACGCAGATACTAGAGTGCTTAAAGATGACATTTGTATTTTTATAATCAAAGGATTAATCTTATTTTAAAAACAGTATTGTTCAATAAATTCATGTAGGAATAAAATAAGACAATTGTTTGATTATAGAAATATTACATATATCATCCCTTAAATAGTAAATGGGCTTATTGTAAAAAATGTTAAGAAGTAATGGTTTGAAGTATGCTAAATAGTTTAGAAGACTATTTTATCTCAGAAAACAGGTATACTAATTCCGATTTTATTAATTTTGTATCCAAAGGAAGACTGCGCAAGATCTCTGTGGAGAAGCTGGCTGTTGTCCGGCTCGAACAGCCAGAAGTAAAACTATCGATGGAAGAAGCCAACAACCTGAAGAAAGTGCTGGGCAAACGCGCCATTTTTAAGGGCAAAAACGTTAGGATATCCAGCTGTCATGTTGAAGGTGGATCGATAGTGGTCGGTTGTGTAAACACAGAAACTAAGGAGTGGCTGGAGAAGCAGGTCCAGGAGCTGAGTCCTTTTGAAGGAGTTCAGCTGAAAATGGGCCCAGCTAAAAGCCTGGTAAAGATTTTTAAAGTGTCAACTTTCATCCCTAAGGACATCGAGGTGGACAGCAAGCATAGAGCTGTTCGAAGCCCTCAAAAACCAAAATGACCTTGACACGGACCAATGGACTGCTGTTGGAGAGAAATCTAGCACCAACGGCGAATTCTTGGTCCTTCATGTGGACGAAGACTCCTTGAAGAAGCTGAAGACTCTGGCGATGCGCCCATTTTTGGGCAGCGACAGGATCACCTTCAAACTGCAGGGAGGTAACGACCAATAGAGGATGACAGCGGTGCTCCAGATAAACCTACACCACAGCAGAGCAGCTACGGCAACACTCTGCCAGAAGATCCTGGCTGACGACATAGGCGTGGTCCTGATCCAAGAACCATGGACAGTTGGCAGTCGTGTGATGGGGATGACCACCGCTAAAGGTAATTTGATATACGATTCTGGTAGTAACAACCCTAGAGCATGTATATATGTCAGTAACAAAATCAAATCACTAAAAATGGCACAAATGTGTTCTAGAGACACAGCCGTGATAGAGGTTCACTTGCAGACAGGTGATGGCAACATCAGAATCCTGTTTGCAGCGGTTTACCTCCCATACGATTCTCCAGAACCACCGCCAACTGCGGAGATGAGGCGGATTGTGGAGTTCGGAACCCTTACGCGGAGGCACCTGATTGTCGGTTGTGATGCGAATGCCCACCACACCGCTTGGGGGAGCAGCAACATCAACAATCGGGATGAGTGCCTTTTGAATTTTATAGTAGAATCTAACTTAGTTATTATGAATCAAGGCCGTAAACCAACTTTTGTACAAAGAAGAGGTACAGGGGTAAAAGAAGAGGTCTTAGATATAACTATGGCTAGCAACTATATTGCAACTAAAGTTTTAAACTGGAGTGTGCTAGATGAAGCATCTGCTTCAGATCATAGGTATATCTCCTTTGACATGAGGTCGTACAAAATAAATGAGACCTATAGAAACCCAAAGAAAACAGATTGGGTAGCTTTCAATGCAGAGCTAAAAAGCAATCTAGTAAGGGTATATGGGTATCAGGGGCAAGGGGTCGAGGACATGGCGAACTCTTTGCAAAACGCCATGAAAGAATCGTACCACAAAGCCTGCCTCGTGATAGAAAAAAACTCAAGGAAAAAAGCATGTTGGTGGAACCAGGGGCTGGAAACCTTGAGGAAAAACCTTCGCAGAGCATATAATACATGCAAACGTGCAGGGAACTGGGATAGGTACTCTGCTGCCCTAACAGAGTACAATAAAGAGGTGAGAAGAGCTAAGAGAAACTCGTGGAGAGAATTCTGTCAGAGTATTGATAAGGTACCTGACTGTGCAAAACTCCAAAAAGTCCTAGCTCGAAGCCCCATAAATGTGGTGGGTACTATACTTAGGGAAGATGGGACTCACACCAAAGATCCTGAGGAGACTCTTCAGTGTTTACTGAATACACACTTCCCAGGATCTTTTCAAACCAGTGAAACAGTTGATAGTGAATGGCGGCGAGAACCTAGAGATAGCTCGTCTAAGGAGGACTGGAACTGTGCAAAGACTGTTATCAACTACTTAGGGATAAAACGGGTCCTGGAGTCTTTTAAGCCGTTCAAATCACCAGGTACCGATGGAATTTTTCCTGCTTTACTGCAGGAAAGTGGGGACTTGGTGATACCTCTGCTTCTACGACTGTTTAGAACTAGTCTAGCGACAGGAGTCATACCCTCATCCTGGAGGACCTCTAGGGTTATATTTATCCCGAAGCCAGGTAAACCCTCCTATGAGGTTGCAAAGGCTTATAGACCAATAAGCCTAACATCCTTCTTCGTCAAGACCATGGAGAAGGTTCTGGATAGGCATTTAAGGGACACAGTCCTCATCAACCGTCCCTTACATCCAAATCAACATGCCTATCAGAAAGGTAAATCTTGTGAAACAGCCCTACACTGTCTGGTTGGCAAGATTGAGCAAGCTATTGAACAAAAGGAAATAGCTTTAGCAGTATTCCTGGATATAGAAGGAGCTTTTGATAATACGAGTACTCACTCTATAGTGTCTAAGCTTACATCCAGGGGTACGGAGAAAACTGTTGTTAGATGGATAAATAACATGATTAAGAGCAGAAGAGCACAGGCATCTCTGTGCGGAGTCACAAGAGAGGTCAAAACGCAGCGAGGATGTCCACAAGGAGGTGTATTATCACCAAGCCTGTGGAACATAGTTGTGGATGACTTACTCTGGACTCTGAATGAACAGGGTATGTATGCTCAAGGCTATGCAGATGATGTTGTCATACTCATAAGAGGCAAGCATATGGTTACGTGTCTGGAAATGATGCAGAGAGCACTGGCCATTGTGGAGCGATGGTGTGACGAAAAAGGACTTGCAGTGAATCCTTCGAAGACCGTCATGATACCATTTACAAGTAGGAGGAAACTGGAAATCACACAGCCAGTCCTATGTGGGGGCCGGATACAGATAAGCAGGGAGTTCAAACATCTAGGAGTCAAACTAGATGATAAACTCACTTGGAATAGTCATCTGGAATACATAATCAGCCGATCTCAGACTACATGCTGAGACGTGCGGTAGGATGCACATGGGGGCTTAGACCCGACATGTCAATTGGCTGTACACCAGAGTCATCAGACCAATGATGGTGTATGGCTCAGTGGTATGGTGGCCAAAAGTCCAACAGGTGACTGCTGCAAAAAACCTGTCAAAGGTACAGCGGTTAGCAAGCTTGGGGACAATGGGCGCCATGAGAGGGACACCAACCGCTGCTATGGAAGTAGTGCTAAACCTCCCACCCCTAGACATATTCGTCATAGGAGAGGCTAGGATGGCTGCCTACAGACTGAAGTGCAATGGGAACTGGCATCATAACCATGCTAGTAAGCACTTCAAGATCGTTGACATTCTCAAACTGGATATTCTAGAAATGATGTCTGACAGAATGGCAAAGGTTACGGACTGGGAAAAACCATTTCAAGTCAACATTGTTGAAAGGAAGGAATGGTCAAAAGGTGAGCCTGACTACATGAAGAAGGCTCTAACCTGGTACACGGACGGGTCAAAGACCCTGAAGGATACTGGGGCATGGGTCTAGGGAGCCAGACCTAGGGTTAACTTAAGCTTTAGCCTAGGTAAACTGGAAACTGTCTTTCAGGCTGAAGTTACAGCCCTTGCAGAATGTGTAAGAGTTAATGTGGAAAGGGGCTACAAAGGCAAAACCATCTACATTAACTCGGACAGCAGGGCTGCTCTGCAGGCCTTGGCCAACCATGACTGTAATTCGAAGACAGTCTGGGAATGCCATAAGGTCATGAAATTGCTGGCGAAAAACAATAAAGTTATTCTAACTTGGGTGCCTGGACATAGAGGAATCACAGGTAATGATGGGGCAGACAGTTGCGCTAACTTGGGAGCCAACTGTCCTCTTACCGGTCCTGAAACAACGTGTGAGGTCTCATATAACTAAGCACGTAGATCAGTTACCAAGTGGATGGTTAACAAACACCTACAACATTGGAGAAATACTGAGGGGATTGTACAAGCAAAGCAGATGCTCAAGGGACCATCAAGGAACATTGCAGCAGATGCCCTTAGAATGAGTAGAACGGAGATCCGAAAGGTGACTGGTTTTATTACAGGTCATTGGATATTCCGAAGTCACCTGAACAGAATAGGTATTCCAGTTCAGGAAACACTGTGAAGGAAATGTGGCGAGGCTGACGAAACAGCCAAGTACGTCATATTTGAATGTCCGGCATTACAGAGCAAACGCTCAAGATCCCTAGGTGTTCTTATGCATACGGAAGAGGGGTTGGAACAGGAAAGCATTGTTCAGAAGATCTCATGGTTTTGTAAAGGCCTGGGATATGATACAGCTTAAACCTGGGAGAGGGTGCACAATAAGCCGGATGGCTGAGAGGCAACTACCATGCCTAGGAAACCTGGCCCTCTGTTACAAAAAAAAGACTGCGCAATATTCTCAGGAGAGGTTTTTAAATAAGATGTACTTTATTACAAACTTTTAAATTTTATTATATTCATAGTCCTAATTGCAATACGAACATATTAATATTGTTTATTTATATTATACAGAAAGTGTCAAGACAATTTGTTAATAATCCACATTATTTATAATTAACTTTGTGACGATAGTAATATTCAAGTTAACGGATGACATGTTTGGAAAACAATGTGTTTTAATAGGGTCAAAGAGAGGAATTTTTACTTGTTCATAATAAAAACGCCAGGTACTTTGTGAAAATTTAAAAATATTATTTGTCTCAAAACTTTAACACACATTTAACTCTTGAATTGTTAGAAGAAACGATTTTATAACGTATTTGTGGGAAAAGATGAGTTAGAAAACAATCTTCATACAAAGTAGTGTTGGTGTCACTTAAGGGTTTTCAGAAGACTATTGTACAAATCAGAAAAGAGTCAAAGTGAATGCTTTATTAAGTTTCTAAAGCCGATTCCGAGAACAACCCCGTGAGGCAGCTAATATTAGAAATTATTTGTAGCGGCTTCGTTTGAAGAGGATAATCAAACTACAATATAATATTTTATTACTAGTTTGTCTCGTAAATACGTTTCAATGGAAAACTTGTAGAAAATAACAAGGAAAAAGATAAAAGCTGTTCAGAGTAAAATATATTAACTCAAAGCTGGTATCCTTTTTCAGTTGACGCCAAATGTTAATGAAAACGTGTTATAAATCCTCAAATATTCGTTATACACTCACTTTTATATCGTTGCAGTCTTTAAAATTATAGAGCAGTTCCATAGTATAATACAGTACATAACGTAGTCGCAGTATAATAAGCGGCCACCACGTCAATCAACTCAACTATCGATTAGAAATATCTAAGATATTGAATATAGAGAGATTTTACCTATATATATATATATATATATATATATATATATATATATATATATATATATATTAAGAATTAGTAATTGCCAGCTGTTTTCATTTTACAGTATAACAATATGGTTTAATGCAATCCTCAAAGTCTACATCGTAATTATTTGGTTCGACATTATCGTTTCAATCTAAGTCAAACAAAGTAAAATAATGTGTAAGGTATTTGAATAATGGCCGGCCGCAACTACAATGGCGATATACATGTGTTATTTGCCTCGCAAGCAGTCAGACATGTTATCCATTAAAATACTAAAAAGTAACTAAATGTTACACTGTTTTGTCTGTAACATTTGATAAATAAACATATCCTAGATTTGTTTATTCATTACTAAACTGTTATGACAAAACGTCACGCCGATCTAAAAAATAGTATCGACTATGACAAAGTTAAGTTTGTCTGGATAACACTTTTTAGAATATTTATTTTTTAATATTAGTCCTAGTTTAGTCTCTAATATTCTTATAGTTTTTTAAAAGAGTAATTTTAATTTAAAAAAAATTTCTTATAGGAGGTTAGTATTTTTTATCTCATAATGATTGCTTAATTCGGGTGAAGATTTCCAAGGATTAGCACATGATTTGTTTAGTAGATTTGTTTTTTTTTTGCCAGAGAACATATTCATTTACGGGGTTTCATCACACCTAAGACATTCTAAATTTAAATTTTATGTTCGTGGAATCTATAGGTCGCTCCATAAAACGTTTCATGATACTTCACTAAGGAGCTTTATCTAAAACTGATCACAGCTCCACACTGTGGAACACACACATTCAAGTCATTGTTCTTTAACATCTGTTATTTTAAATTTAATAATCCAATCTCTTTTGTCCCACTGCTCTAAGTTAAATTCCATATTGCTTCCAAAAGATGCATTACTGGGGGGTCTCAGCACGATCTTTCCTAGCAATCCTGCGATAAGTTATGGTTCAATCTCCAGACATTATCACGAGAGCCTCTTGAGACTGTAGAAAGCCTTCCGGATAAAGTCAACCTTCAAATCCTTTTTAAAACTGTTTAAAGTTGTTTGCATTTGGATTACGTTAGGACATTAATTGTAGAGTCGGATGAAAAATAAGAAAAGAACTAAAGGTTAGGACTAGTTCACTAGAAATTGAAGATATCGTGTCAACAATCCATTTGTATAACAAGAGTTGCTTATTTAGCAATAAAATCAACATCTTGAATTTATGATTTCCTAACAGATAATTAGACAAAGGTATATTGGGAAAGGAAGCTTTGTTCTCGTCTAACTGCAGTCATAATGACAGTGATAATGAAAATGTAATAAGATGTGATGAAGCTTACGCTTACAACTTGAGCAATCCATCAACTTCAGTCTTTAGCAAGACATCTTAAACACACGTTCTAAATTAGCTAATGGTGGCTTAAAATAGCTAACTAATAAATGAACAGGACAAATAACTAAAAGCATCACCAATGGACTTTTGAATTATTTATATATATATATATAAATAATTATATATATATATATAATATAATATATATATATAATATATATATATATATATAAACTCCTGTTATTTGATAAAAACACAAACTATGTTTATACAATTTAAGGTTTCATATGGTTAAACCGATGAAAAAAATGAATAATTAGACAAATAAGTTCTTATGTAGGTATGCAGTATATTGACTTACATGCCAAGATTATTTAAACTAATGTAAATAGCTTACCATCTTAATGGTTACTGTTGAAATGACCTAAAATATAAATTCAATCTTATGAAATTTTGAGTAGTCAATTTTTTCTTATATTCTATTTTTTATTTGTTTATGTGCCAAAATATTAATATATTGTAGAAGTCTTAATCGAAAACAAAAATTATAATAACAAAGTTTTTATTTGGAACCTCTTAATTGCAAAGTACGGTATTCAATGTGCATTACTTAGAATTTATTTTTAAATAGTTTTTTAATCGTAATATTCTTATATATGAAATAATGTATTTCATGAACTCAGTATAATACAAGAACACGTTTGGTACGTTCAAAAACAACGCGAGGGGTGACACACACTCATGTGTAAAACGATATACGTGGTTTGGCATAATGGGATTTCATACATTAATTTCCAAAATGTGTGCCTTTTAATGAAAAATTATAAGTCTAGAATTTCTTTATTTTTTATTCAGGCACTAACCTAAATGTTCATTAACACCATTAATAGGCTTAAGATAAATGTCAAGAACGAAGGTTTTCCTTCGTGTTGAATTGAACCTTCCAATCTTATAGAGAAGTTCCTGAAATTTAATTTGAATTTTACAACAGTAATCGTGACGTTAAGCATTATAAGGAGGGACATGCCTTTACCAACACACATTTTTACTTAATTTTATGACTAATGAATTCACCAATATCTATTCTGCGCACGACACCAAAGCCTCAGTACAACACGTGTTGGCTACTGAGCCAAATCTACTTTCTACAACGCATGTCCTTGTCCTGACATTGCTACATCTGTTCGTGACTCTTCGTGTCTGTTCGTGTCTGTTCGTGTCCATTCGTTATCATTCGTTTATGTGTTTAGTGACCGACACTGTAATGACTACGCACTGATCTGGAGTACCGTACATTTAGTTGTAATTTTCTTTCAAGTAGAGACTACAATTAGTAGGCTGAATCCTGATAGTATTATAAGTGCGAAAGTGCCTTTGTTTGTTTCTTTTGCTTTCACGCATAAACTATTCAACCGATTGTACTGAAAGTTTGCATGGACATTCTTAGGGACCCTGGGATGAATAAAAGCCTATTCTTTATCCAAAAATCCCTTCGTGCTACGCCCCACTGGTCTCTAAAGCTGTTAAAAATATTATCTTGGTCTCTAAATCTCAATATATGACAAGTTACTACTTGTGGCAGAGATCAAGTCTCTCAAGTATCAGCTGTGCACTTAAGTGATCTGAAACTAGTGATAGTAGCAAGTGATTTCAATATAAACTTATCTCTTTCTAGCCAATCCATTGAATTTCAAAACCTGTTACATAGGTTCGGCAGTGAAGTTATCAGGCATAATCTGAACAATGTTGATGGGTTTCAACATTTCTTATTTGCTTGTCTGTCAATCCACTGGAAATCTAAAGAATGAAATGAGCTACATACTTGACATTTTGTATGAAGCTTCATTTATATATAGGTTATATCAAGTCGGTGATAGTGCATTTCACTGCAAGGAATATTGGAAGGAGTGTAAACATTGGCCTTATGGGTAACCATGATAGGATCGAAATTACCGAGAGTAAATAAGTTTGTAAACAAACTGAGTTCAATCATATGCCATAGTAACTTAGTGACCCAACTATTCGTACTACACTTAAGTGATAGAGTTCTTCAATAAGGCTTTAATTTTAGCATGAGGCTTTATTTATGCACAGACAAAAAAGAGTTCCATGATGGTGCACGCACATACGTTTATAGGATGGGCTTAGTGTCATTGAAGCCCATCATTTAGGCTGACGACACTTCTCGTAGTGTATTGGTGGTTATACAGTTTCTTTCCTGTATGACTTCGTAGGACATATCAGGGTTGCATACAGACTTAACATGTTGCATGCAACCTAAGCCTGTTACGTGACACTTGGTGTGGCGTGCCCTTACCTCATTTGAGGTAACTTTGATTTGTATTCTTGATTGTTGCCAAGATAGTATTGGTCATGACAGTCGAGATATATATCGATTGCACCTCAGATATATCGTTTTTGGTTTAAATAATAAAACACTGTTAGTTGTTTCATAGACAGTTTTCAATTAAAAAAATAAACCCCTTTTTAAAACTCTAGGAAATTAATTAAGAAAAAATAACCAACACTAGTCGTAACTTCTAGTTTTATGTAAATAAAGATAGTTCAATAACAATCAAGAAGTAAAGTATTGACACCACCACAGTCGTTGTTTTCTCAATACTAATATTCCACAAATGTGGACTAAGCTATAACCAGAAAGGGCGTTTTGTGAAGTTAGTATAAATAGTTAGAGTTCTGGAAATAATTCAATTAATTATTATCTTCGACGAGGAAGGCTAACCACTAGAATCTAGGTTATGTTTGAAGAGAGTTGATCAATGTTCAACATAATTGTACAATTTGAGGATCTTTCAAAGTGAATCCTACCGAAAATGTGTATTTGCTTCAAATAAATCATGAGGACTTTAATTTATGGCCATTTTGTTAATTCTTTCAAATTATCTTGCTATTATTATGTTAAAAATGTTAGATCTGACTGTGAATAGTAAATTACTAGTGTTATTTTAAAGCGTGTTTTAGACCATCCGACAGCAAACTCCTTGGTTGAACCGTTTGACACATTACAATGTAAAAAAACGCCTTGAATAACACTGATCTTCAATTTAAGAAATTCTTCAAGATACAGTTATACACATAATTATATTAATCATCCGGTATTGCTCATTTTTGTGTAATTTAGCACAAAAATCACCTAATTTCTTGATTTATTTTTATTTACAAAACGAGATTTTATTGAATTCACACTAAAACACTAATTAACTTTTGCCTCTCTTTATATTTCTTTATATTTATAATCGTATAACTTGGATTTATCAGTTTTTAATGGCATTTTGTAACAGAGGGGCATATTTAACAGAAAAACTCTTTTGCTAGGTCATGCAAATATAAAGGGTTCATGAAAATTTAGTTTTACTCAGTTTATTTACTTAAAAAAATCACATGTAGATAGAAATATAGTAAACGTTAAGATATTGGCTGCATTTTTTCCAACTTTCTTAACATTTATGTAGAGAGTTTTGTTATATCCTGCATATTTTAAATTTATTTTTCGACGCTTCATTAAAAGCATGGAACAAGAGTCTGACAATCATTAATGTAAAAGTATACTGTGTTCTGCAGAACAAATTAATGGATGGTTCACAATAACAACCGTTAAGTGCAACATCTTACAAGAGAGTTATAACTCACTATTCAGGCCTATTGTAGTCTGGCAACTGATTTATGATCAAGAGTTGGAAGAAGTGGTTATATCTCTGAAATAGTAATAATAATGATAAAGATTGATTAGTGAATATTTTGAGTAAAATGTTAAAAAGGTCACTTAAAAGTGAAATGCGAGTGAAGATTGTTATTGTGCTGGAGTTCGAAACAAAACAAATTCTTTTCCAATCACCACTAAGCGAGGTAGATATATAATATTATTGCAGTGATAATAATATACAATCTGAAAAATGTTTTTTCTAATATCGAGGGCATAAATAGTTTTCACTGTACTTTAATAAATAATTATTGTGCACTTAAGTGATCTGAGCATTAACAAGGTAGGAGTACACCACATCACATTCTCATACTTAACCATTCAAGATTTAACTTATTGAAAAATTTCTGTAAATGTAGCCTAATCATATTCACTGCATATTCTGTCATATCATATATGACAGAAATGAACCAAAATGGCTAAATAAAAAAAATATCATATACATGAAAACTGGTTGGTTTGGTGTTTTATAAATGCTTTTATAAAATTGCGTATCTTTGAGATCGCTCACCTAAACCACCAATTCTTTCATGTATCAGGTTATACTATCCATAAATAACCTTTAAACCTGTGTGTATTCCCAATCATCTCTGAAAATCCTATTCGAGGAATTAGAGTGAGAGTAAAGCATCATCGTTACACCCCTTCCATATACGATAAAGGTCGGGAATTGTACATCTCCTGAGCTAGACTGGCACAGGATTATTCATGAAATTCGACCTAGTTTGGATGAGAATTTGTATGCCCACCTCGTACAGCTTGAACTACACACATTCAAACTGGAAGCGGTACAAGGATCCTTAGATAGATGCAGGTTAACGTTCGTGGAAATCCCATTTTGGAGAGATGACTAGGGAACGGTAGGTTGAACCGAAGGACTCCATCGGACGACAAATAAAAGATTCCTGCGACTGCGTCCAGTTTCCATTAGAGGTTCTGAACTGCTGCCTCAATGCTCTAGGCAAGCAGTACATCAAGGATTAGAGGTTGCATACAGAGAATGCCCATGACATAAAAATATATAAAATATTTGTTTATAGACGTGTGAGTCCGATAAGTATCAGAGCGTGACAAAGGTGGCTGTTGTAATACGTTGCGTTCTGCGTTGAGCCGACAATATATTCATTCTTGCTTAATGTTGAGCTTACTTCGACGTAATCTATAAATATTGGTTGATATTTCCAAAAGCAGCTAAAGACAGTAAGTCATGAGCTAGCAATTACGTATAACAATGACATGAAAAGGTTGGTAGATTTTATGACAACTTAAATATTATTCATATATTCTCTTAGATTCATGCGTAACCGTTATATCGAAATTCATTTGAGATAAAAAAAATAATACAAAATATTTATTACAGAAAATTGTTTGTTTTTCTCAAGATGAATAAATGAGTACGAGATATACAATCTAACAGTTCAAGATATACTCGTACATACAACCTATCTACAATTTGAACTAAGCATAAGATTTTAAAGACTGGTATGCTCATTGTTCTCGTAACACAGTACAGCCGTCTCATACGTTTTAAGTCTGAATTTTAAGTAATATTTGTGAAGTCTCGATAGCGCTCCGTGCATTAACCATTCAAGTGATTGCACATCGTTTCATATTGATCTCAGTTTACCGGAACATCATGGAATGGAAGGATCTTGAAAGTCAGTAAGCTATTCAAAATCTTTAAATTACTGCTATTTGTGCTTAGTTGTCTAAAGATTACGTTTTTAATACCCATGGCATTTAAATTAAACTATACTGTCCCAAACTTAATATTTAATTTTTGAAGTGACCAATTTTTTGGCGCGTTATGGATGTATGTTTTGCATGGGGGAAAACTTACGTTTCGCGTCACGAAACGAAAAGTCACGCTTGTTCGCTCTGTAGCCGCTAGGGGTTGGACTATTACGACCATTTTGATGTCAGAGTGGGTGGTTCTCCGTTCAGTGGCTATACAGACGTGCTAGTAAGAGGTTACTCTCGCTCCTTGTAGAAGTAACTACTTCTTTTGACGGGATATGGATTTCACTTCAGGCATGTTTATATTTCCAACATGCTTTTAAATAGAATGACAGCTTTAGCTTAACAAACCGTTACATAAACATCTGATCTGAACTAACAAAAGTTACCGTTAATGAAAAATCTTTTAGGAGAGATTAAAAAAGAAATATAAACCACAATAAGTTTACTCATATTATTATTGACGTAAATGCCCGAAATATCGCATCGTCTGGTTCTGTTCCTGATTCTGCAGACTTTCCTTGGTTATAGAACTTTTCAGGTTGGTTTACTTAAGCTTCAATTTAAAAAGCTGTAAAATGTACAAAATCAATTCATACTCTGCTATTAGTAACCATGCTGACTTTAAAACTCTAAAAAAACTTCCAACGCCAAATAATCGTAGCAAAAAGACTGGTTTGAATAAATCTACGAATTACTAATTTATTTCTTAACGAATCCAACGTAAAATGGATTAACTTAGTGCATCATTTTAATATCAGTACTTAAAACTCATCGGATTCTAAACTGAATTTCAGCACAGTTAATATTAATACCTATTTCAGTACACTACTAGTTTTGTCCTGACGAGATTTAAAAAAGGATTAAAAATAATTAATTATATCTTTTCCAGCTAATAAAGTTGGAGTGTACGTCGTAATTGAATCCTGGAAGAAAATCTGTCTTTCTTTTGATTATAATTATAAACTTTACTCAATTGCATTGGGCCTTATCTTACATTCACGTAAAACATGAATTACGCAAAACAGATCTTAATACATATTTTGTTAAAGAAACGTCCAAACCATTAATTAACTTCTTAGAAGATAAAAACATAAGTACAATGGGACTTGGAACAACAATAGATGCTGTGTTTACAAGATATTTAGCAAGGTTTTATTTCAGAATTTATATTTATTATTTCAGTTATTATGAACGCATAATTTCAGTTTTAGAATATAATGAGAATCCAATGAAGTAATTATTTCGGAAATAAAATATTGTAGTGAAAATAATACTGATAGAATTGTAGAAACTAATATAAGTAGTATTAGTGAAAATGTATAAATATGTATTAATTTAATATTTAGAAGTCAGAGATCATTGTAATTATGAAATGGAAAATTGTTACAAAAATATGTTTAACATTAATAGAAAATAAAAATATTTTGTATTTTAAAGAGTAGTTTCTAGTATAACTTAAAAAAAAAAACACCATGTAATAATTAGCAAACGTACTTTTTCAATATATGTATTCACAGCCCGTTATAATAAGCAGTCACTTTTGTCGGTCAGTCCCGCGACTGTCTTTCCATTTTGTTTACTCTCCACCTTTCATTTAAAGTGCAAGAATGTCGTTATTAGTAATATTCTCATTATAAACTCATATAGTTTGGACAAAGAATTAAAATGTTATAGCTGTATCGAACACCATACGGGATGTAAAAATAATAAACATACGCGTAACGTTGCTAATTTTTTAATGGGTGCAATTTTTAGAAAGTACCGAGAATAGAAATCCTCATCATCGATAAGTTAAACACAACACAACTTGGTGTATTCTAAAGGTCTCTTTCCGGTGTTTCAAAAAGCAATAAAAAATCTATAGGTAATTTTCCGGTACAAATATTATAAGTTTTTACGTAATGTTTTAATTAGTTATGTGTATGTTATGTTATGGCAGATTATTTAGCCCTTATTAAAAAAAAAGTCACATATCATTAGTAGTAATTTTTCGCAAAGCAATACATTCTTATTTGAACCTGTTTGAATTTGGACGTTCCACTTCGAACGGTTCTCAAGATATTTTGCTAATAGACAAACACACTGTCACACCTAACTATCTATAATCTGTAATACTTCACTACTCATATTGCATTATAATATTACATTGACTTTGTATGACTAGCTACATAAATATTGATTACGGTCGAGCAGAAAAGTCTGCCAAGATAAACTACGCCTTTGTCTGCATATCTTAGGTTCAGACATTCTTCTTGTCATTGCCACCGCTACCTTGACCTTGGAAGAACACTGCCTCCAGTGGGAGGGTCGGGTTATCTCGCGTCTACAATAAATACTGGGTAGATCCCGGTGTTTAGAAGTGTCCTTTTATTGTTTACCAACTTGTTTTCAAAATTGCTCTCTATATTCATAGAATCCTCTTTTATTTTCAGGTAGCACTTGATAGGAACAAGAATTACAGAAATGAAAATGAAAGAAATCATCGTGTTTACTTGGAAAGTATTTCTCACATTCAAGATTGTATAGATTAATATTCAAAATGCTCCTAAGGAATAAACTACTTACAAAGGGTAGAGAATGTATGGACAAGGTTAGTGTATTTGTAAGAAAGGATAGTAACAAATTAATAGATTTAAAATGCAACAATGATAGAGTTAGTGTTCAAAGGGGGGCACTGCTGCTTGGTCAAATTTAGCATGCACATATCACGATACGTGAACACTTTGAACATAAATGGTGTGCATCATTTTACCTTCAAGTCATCTTGTAATTTACCAATTATCCACCTTAAAAGTGTTCAAAAAGGTCACATGACTGAAGCTAAAGAGGACGTCGTTTTTATTAATACAAAATATTTTTTATACAATTACTCATTTTAGAAAGTACATTTTTTTACTCTGTGTTGTCAAAAGTTTGCCTGGATATAAAAAAATGAATTGATTTATTAATTAAAAAGGTGGATGCATTCATTATAATATCTGTAAATAAGAGCCAAGCTTCATCTTAAAATATTAAAAATAAAAGAGTATATAAACAAAGAAATTAAAACTAAAGAAACTTTAAATAATTTTGCATCGACCATAGACTACTTGTATGTAATGTATTTCAAATAGCTAATTTAATATTTTCTTTTGGAATTTAAAATTCTCTGTCCGTGCAGCAAGGTAGTAGGCCTTCCAGCCTGCTCTACTTACCCTAGAAAGGTAGACTAGGTATGTGATACACTGCCACTAGCGAATTAATTCTCATTTTAACCACTAATTAATTTTTATGTTTTCCCACATAGCAAATTTCACCAATTCACGTCATACATAAACTACCTACAGCTGAAGATTTTTATTATTATCATTAAATAAGACAAAATGTAGCATAATGTAAGTATTTATATCTCTTTATATTCTACATTCATGTGACGTTGTTTACCATGGATTGAAAGTGCGAAAAATTACACTGAACAGTCAATGAAGAGACTATTTCTGATACATCCCCTGTGCGTGAACTTCAATACTCATTAAAGTGGTTTTAAAAACTGGAAAGATACAGTATGGTTAAATAAAAAGCAGTGCCTGCGAAAGTGCGAAATTAATTACACCGTTCGCTTTTTACTTTCGAAAAACTGATCTTGTTAAAAATATACTTAATGTTATAAAATATTATTAAAAATCGACATGTCCTTAAAACCGTATCATCTATCCTTCACACTTAGTATATGTGTTGTTGGACTAAGAAAAATAAATCTAGTGCTAATAAAGTTGAAATTTTAACTGTTCTTATACAGTATAGTACATGTAACGACAACGAGAGAATCACAAAAGGAACAAATTTCTAAACAATCGTACGAGTACAATCATATGAAATTGTTCAGTAAGTTACCAACACATATTAATTTCATTGTTGGAATGCTTGATAGGAATTTCGATGCGTTCTTTCAGATTCTTCGATACTCCGTTGTAAATGTTTATTGATAGTCCAAATTCCAACATTCATAAAGGAATGTCCTTAAAACCCGGAATAATTCCTAAAATTTGTAACATAACTGTTATTTACATTAAACTGGATGTTTCTGGGTGTTAAGTTAATTCTCTTTAATACAGTCACTCATTTTGCAGTTGAGAAATAGTATTTTCTTCATGTTGCTCAAATAACATTCGTGTCAATAATTTTATTCAGGTATCCATACAACAAGCTTATACGTGTTTTACATATCTATGTTATTTATAATATTTATTTAAATAGATAATATATCTGACAGTTTGATAACTGATTTACAAAAGGGGCCACAGTGACTAAACTAGTTTAAATTGATCTCCACTACCATTAAATTTTACTTGTTAAACAAGTGATTTCAGATAAGCGGTTTAATCATAATCATGAATGTTGATTGACGAGTTGACCTTTAAAACAGGAATTTACGTATAAAATATGAGTTAAAATTATAACCTGAAAATATGTTTCTAATTTGAATGTGATGTTTGAAAGTATGGGATAAAATGCAAGACATTTTGTGTATCCTGTAATAAACTGATACAACTGAGAATCGAAGGACCCGATACAAAGTATTGAAAGAGGTAGCGCACATACAGTAGACAGACTGACCTTAAATTTTTGATCCCGATTAATAGAGATCTTCCTTGGAAGAAAAGGAACCTATGTACCGAATTTCAAGTCTCTAGGACCTTTCCATTAAGAGTTATCTCACAGACGACCAGACGAACCAAGAGACGGACTACCCTTTGACTTTTTTACCATAAAAGTAACAGCTTCTTCCTTGAACTTACATCAATGCACGTGTGGTAAAAAACTGATTTTTAGCAATCTTTTTGAAATTACTGGATATTTTTTTAATTTGAAAAATAATAATGTAAACTATTATTGTAACTGCCCAAGCATTAGGTATATATGATTACCTGATTACCAAGATATACCTCCATCCGGATTTAGAAGCCACTTACCATAATGGATTGAGTCGATATAGTTATACAATCTCTGCTTCTAGAAACAGTCCCGAACGTATAAATCTTTGATGAAAATGATCCCCAATTTACGTGAAATTTCCGGCTTCATCAAGTTCTCAGCCACTAATAGGTTCTTGATTTTGGAATCTTCTGGGCTTTTATAACTCCTACATACAGAATGTAAAAGCCATTACAGAACACTGGATTAACTAGTTATAATTCTGACTTTAATAACCACTAGAACCATTATAAGGTGATTAAAGGGATATAATGTTCATCTCTGCTTCTAGAAACAATCTTTAAGCTTCCGGGATTATACATTTCAGACGAAAATTATCTCAACATCCATGAAATCTTAGATGATGAATACTTCCAGCCTTTTAAAGCTCTCAGTCACTAAAAGCTTCTCGACTGTGTGAGCTTTCAGACTCTAATAACTACTAAAGTCGGATAATAACAGCCTCTAAAAACTGAAGGCTTCCCGTATTTGTAGCTTTCAGTCGTTGAATTTTCGCTACAGAAACTTGGAGTATGGTATCTATCCTGTAAGGGAATTCACACCATATGGCGATTTTTGTCACGGAAGTTACCGCCGCACATAAACTTCTCACCACAAGAAACTTTGTTTCTAGTAGGTCCTGGCCCTGGCCGTTGGATGCTCCTTACATCAGGTATTTTTCCTTTCTATGAAAATTTTGAAAATTATTTTGATTCTGGAGCTATAAATCAATTGATTCTCCAAGTATTCAGAAGCATTCTGTGAGTAACATGACTTCCACAAGATATTTGTTACATCTGTTTTAAAAGCTGTGCATTTAAAACTTGCAGCCTTTTTAGTGAATGGGACCCAAATAAAGCCAAAAAAACCTTAAAGTGTGCTCCTAAATGTTCGTAACAATTAACATAAAAAAGACGTCTACGGTAACTGTATGGAAAATGGTTTTCAACTTCAAGTTTCTCTCCTAAGTTCTAACAGTACTCTACAACAACCCTCAGTTAGAATTTACGTCACAGGAATACTTAGGTACAAGCTAGTTTTGTTTAAAACTCATCTATAAGATTTGCGAAATAGATGTGCATGGAATATCTATGGCCCTTGAACTCTGTTCCCTTAGCTTGATTGGAATTCCGAACTGTATTAATTGGAATAATTTATTGCAATTTATTGCATTAAAATCAATTTATCTCTTGGACGTCTATGAATTTAGTAATTTAGTCTTGCAATAGGGGCTTCGCCCCATTGGTTCTAAAGGAGGTAACGGACTATTCTCGGTTATAGTTTGTCCCATAGAACATCCTATTATGCTTCAAATCAAAGCGTTCTTAAGTCGTGCTGATCTTTTAAACTTTGAACTCTGCACTCTTGGCTAAAAGGATAAAGATTAAATATCTCAATTAATATTGATTTTATAGGACGTACATAGTAATTTTAGTTAGAATGTACGAAACCCTAGGACGTCTGTAGGTATTAATACGAATGTTTAGACGATTTCCATTAGCTACGCTGGAACTGAAGAACTTTTCTTTCTAGGTATAATTTCTTCCATATAACGTTAATCAGTGTCTAGAGTAAAAGTGAAGAGAAGGGTTTTCTTACTAGAAATATCGCTCCTCTCAAAACAATTAGTCCCAAAAACAAGCTTGACTTTAAAAATTCTTGAAGTTCCATGAAAATTCATTTTAGTAAAGATTCGTTAGGAATTTTGGTTGCAATCGTGACGATATATCGAGACACAGATAAATGTGTACAATAACATAGTGCAATAGATCATTTGAGAATGATAAAAAAGTATATGATATAGGAGGAGAGCAAATAAAACAGTAGAAGTATATAAAACTAATATTTTATTTCTTGTCGTAAAGTACATTTAAAGATTTATTTAAGAAGTTTTCTTGTTTTTGGCGGTTAATTTATACAGTTAAAAAATAGAGAACTTTGTTCATGAATTTGATATTTATTAGGTAAAGGGAAAACACTAAAGACATCAAACCCCTCCTAAATTATTCGCTAACCTTTGATATCTTGCACCTTTGTTAAAAAAAAAAAAAGTTCATTTTAAAATCTTATTGTGTAGTAAAATACGAGCAAATAGACCCATGTGGTATTTGTCTGCTCACAAAGAACTACTCGACAACACTCTCTTGAGAGATTCAACAACTGGTACAATCACGATTCTGGTCTCTCCTTTCTCGATTCTATGGACTGGCCTTGGAACATGGGCTACACCTCCATTCCAATGGCAGGGTCAGTCAAGTCTATCACTAGCGAACCGTAAAAACGCAAAGGATTGGCAGGGCGTTTCTTGCTTAATCTTATTATTTGTGCTATGAAATATTTATGTAAACATAAATACTTAAGTAATAGGAATACAATTTTTCTATTCAGATTCTGATCCTACTTTTCACCATCATTTAACGTATACTCCACATCCTTGGCCTGGGCGACAAGAGATTACTAATATAAACTGTGCTATCTCCACCATTTCGTGGATGTTCATTTGTCTCAGTTAATTAACCCTGGTTACCAGGCTAAAAATAAGGGCATTTACTTCTTGGCTGCGCGTCAGCGAAGCATATCATTGAGGTGGCCTGAACTTTCTTCTCCTGGTTTTTGACTGTTCTAAGATAAATCGAGAATGATTGATTGATTATTGAAATTTTTTGTGAACTTTTCTACATAGGAAGGATCAAGTTCAATGATTTTGTATGTATTTATATAGGAAGTGCTTATTCTATCCTTAACGAAACTTGATACACGACGTTTGGTCTGACGTACTCCTCCATTCAAAATGTGTATAATTTTGTATGAACATAGATTATATGAAAATAGACATAGATAGTTAGATAAATCTCAATAAATAGGAGAGTTTAGTGAAAAAACATTTATCATATATATTGTTCAACATATTGGAATATATTTATACTATACAATTGAAATATCATGAAGCACTATGTTGTACTTAGAGTTAAAATATAAATTGGATGATAGCACATCTACCTGTGACTAAAGTAGTAATTTAAAAAAGTCTTACTACGTCCTAATACATGTTTTTTTTTTTTTTTTTTTTTTTTTTTTTTTTTTTTTTTTTAATACAGTGAATTTTCCAAAATTACGTGCATCCGTAAACACATTTTCAATTACAAAAGTTACTTAAAAATATTGGAAACGATAGCTACGTTTATAAATTATAATACACATAAAGATCTCTTCAAGAATTTGTTTCTTATTTCAGAAAACTACTAATATTAAAATCTGACAACGAAACATTTTGACTTTATAAAAAGCAAGTACTGAATTAGTTAATTTCCAAAAAGATTTAAAATATATTTTTTAAGAATTAATTACTTTATAAATTTAAAGGCTTTCAAACCATGTCTAATATTAAATAATGTATGCAAAAATGTTGCAAAAAAACACTATATTGTACAACGTATGTAAGGTACTATTTAACTTGCAAGCAATAGTGATTTTTTAGTGCGCGCATTCATTTTTGGAAAATGTTCTCTTGTAATGTTACTTGCAGATAAACATTAGTAATTTGGAAAATCGTAAGAAAAACCAAATTAAACCTCTGTAGACAAAAACCCGTGTTATACGCAACTGCTATGTTGAATTATTGAGATGCTCCATAACGCCTAGGTAACTTACTTTTACACCCCTCATTTACAAATAACATTATATTAAAACTAGCTGTCACCCGCGGATTTTCACGCAATATCCTATTAAATTACAGGAAAGTCATAAACACATTTTTTAAATAGCATAAGATGAACCTTGGATAACAGTGTTGTTCACTGGAAGATCAAGAGAATCAAGAATCTTTATTTAAAAGTACATTACAAAAATTTGTTCACACAAAAATTACATCAAAAAGTATATAAAAGTACAATGGATAGGCACCTCTGAGCTATTAGCTGAGTTGAGGGTGCCATCACTAATTATTTTAAGGCAGATGGGCCTGGCAGCTCCTCTTGCAGAGTAAAATATACATAATTAGAGTAATGAATAAACCATAACAATATTTAAAACAAAGCACACAATTAAGTTGTATTTCATAATGAAATTCAATACATTACATTACCACAACATATAAAAAATTAAATTACTACATAAATTCACATACACATACATACATATACATAAATCCACACACATACACATAGACACATACAGATACATATACATTTATACACATTCACACATACATACAAATACACAAACATAAACATAAATTTACAAACACATACATTACTGAAACATATAATACACATACAAACACACTACAAAGATACTTAGACACAATAGATAAAGATGTAACCATTACACACTCATACAATAAAACAAGTCTTCAACAAAATATCTAATTTATGAGTCGCTGTACATCAACAATTGTAAAAGCCAGCATTTCAAACTTCGTATGAATGATCATCAAATATCTTAGTCCGCTTCAGGATTATTGGAATTTTAACCCCAAAGAGCTGCGTTTTGGGGTTTTGAAGTCCGAGAGTGAAACATTTTTTATACCTGCCGTGAAAAACTTGAATTTCTCTGCAACATTCCTTAATACTTGATTAGTTAGTTCCGGCAATTTCAGTACCACTATAATCATTGTAAGTTATTGTGGATGGATTCGCAGTTTACTTCGTGTAAGCACTTATATGAAGCACTTGTAATGTAATGTATCATAACTTTGAACTAGAAGTAGGCATCTTGATCCCATGTAACTGCAGTGTTCATTGTTAAGGGATGCAAATTTAGGTTAAATTGTGACTGGTTCTGTATTTCAGTTATAAAAATGAACTGGTTCGAATGCTTTATATGTCAGGACGCTATAGTAGAGTTTGTATTGTTTCCACTGTAACAAAATACTCATTCCTGTACATAAGTAGGACTAAACCTGCTACATACACGACTACTTTCGTTGTAAAGGTATTCTGGTGCCATAGTAGTGATTTCCTTGTTGTCTCAATTAAGGACATATTTTTACGTTGACCTAAAAAATCTACTTCGGTCAAAACGCCACTACTTTCGGTTATTCTTTGGTTTTTAATTTTACGTATGTTTAAAAGTATATCTCGGTCAAAAAGCGCATAATTTATGCAATTGTAATCTCCTACTGACCTATGGTACATCCATTTCTATTAGTGTGTTGAGAATATAAGACACAAAAGGTATGTCAAAACTTCACATTTCTAGGATAGCGAGAAGTTGTGAAAAAATTATACAGCTCATTTAAATCTCAATGGGTTTTTTATCTTAACGAAAACGCTTTTTTTATTTGAGTGAAAATGTAGTGTGTGTGTGTGTGTGTGTGTGTGTGTGTGTGTGTGTGTGTGTGTGTGTGTGAAATTAATTTTTATAGGACATCGGAATGTTGAAAAACATTAATGTAGATCTCCCTGCAGTCGCAACGCCGTTTCAATTTTGTAGGTGGTTGAAATAATTGAAAAATCTTTTATTTGTTGAGAGCATGAGACACGTGTGTGTGTGTGTGTGTGTGTTTAAAAAATTTTTTTATCGTATAGGTCATCCAGAAACTAATAATATAACAACAAAATATAGTTTTAATAGGTGTCGCCATCCCGTTTCAATCCCTATTGATGAATTTTAATATAAAAAATTTTCAATGTGCCATAAATTTCCAATTTCTGATATATCGGGAAGCTGGAGGATCAGTGATAAGCGAAGAGTGAGTTTAAAATTTACCTCAAAAATTAAAATAATAAACATTCTTGAAAGTTTATTCTTAAATATAAAAACGGAATTATAATTCAGTTTTTATCCTTTTTTATCGTAGCTTTTCATATATAACACGAAAAAATGTGTAACCACGATATTTTCAGTCTGTAAATAAATAACTTCACAAACCCAGACGCTGGGAAGAAATCGAGCCAACAATTACTCGCAAATCAGACGAGAATGTCACCAATTGTAATTTAATTCACTAACGTCAGTTACTATTATATTTTATGTAGTGACCCGAGTTTCCTGTACATAAATAATTCTACTGAAAAGCGACCAAAGTTGAATGTGTTTTCAATTGAGTTTGCATTAGTACACCGCAAATTAGTAAGGTATAATATATGAAGCAACAACGTTGAGCAGTATGATGTAGCAAAATATCAGAAGTTAATTAGTGTAACGTTGTCATAGTAACGTTGATGGACGTTCTGCGCAAGCAGTTGTTTATTTTGTAACTTTATTTAATCATAACAGCAATACCATTGATTCGAAGCAACAGTGCTTATTGATGATTTTCCTAAAAAAAATACATGATTTTCGTTTCATTTTATAGAGGAGTAAATTAAATTTTACTTTTCCTCCAAAAGTAAAAAGTTTATTTGTAAGGCACTGTAACGCGTTGTATAGAAGTAAGTTTCCAAGATTTCCTATCAAGTAACAAGTTTAATTCGTTATACGTTTCATTTTAGTTTAACTCAAATACTTGAATTAATCATGTATAAATATAAAAAAAAACTGGACTTTCAATTTTAAACTAAGTAGAAGCACACTAAGTGTTACGTAACAAGGTTCGCTGAAGTGTAAACTTTCCTAATTGCTTCGCATGCAAAATTTCAAATATGTGACTAATATTGTCCCTGACATTGAACATTCCATTCTATTTTTTGTTCGTTGTATCTGCGCATAAAAATTTTACATGTTAAAAATTTGATGATTGTACTCAGGTTCTTAAACATTTATTTAAACCTTTTTTTGTTGCCGTCATGGTAATTCAATAAAGCCAATGTAAAAGTATCCGCTAACGCTCAGTTACACCTGACGTGCACTATCATCGAATTCAGTGTTATTTACATAGAAATGAAGCTTTATGGACAATTTAAAGTTCATTTCGTTTTAGATATTTTGAAAGTCAGACACACAGATGGACTGACATAAATGCAACTTTCGCAAGATCTCGAGTCCTAGGCTTCGCTAAATCTCAACCAATTAGTATACAAGTTTTACAGGATGTTCAGTAAAAGTGATCTTATACTTCGGGATTTTGTTCTACATGTAAACAATGAGCAAAACAGTTGATATGAAGGTATGTCCCAAAACCTGTAGTTTTCCGTCTATCTGTCTGTACGTGGTTTTTATTAAAAAATTGTCTTGTGAACCGGTTAAGATAAAGTTATAAAACTTGAGAGTTGTATTAAAAAACGATTTTTAGTAGACCTTTGAAAATAAAATATTAAAAAATCCTTTCACCCGTTTTAAAATGGCGTCTGTTTAAAAGATTTAAAGTCAAATAACAAAAAACGGTATAGTTTTAAAACATGCATAGGGTTATAAAATCAGTCTTTTTTATACCAATTCCAACGGTATTTTTTTAAAATAAATCTGTCAATGCATAAGCGAGCACGGTCACTTTAAAGATATTTTCGCAAACTACAGGAACAGAAAATTACTGATACCTCTCAACTAGGACATGTTTGGTGCTGCCGGCTAGAATTAAAGAACTAGAGAAATGCATTAGCAGCTACATGTACAGAGAAATCCGAATTACATATTACGTTGCAGCTATAATATTACGTTATCATATAATTCTGATTTCAATGAGTCTTCCAGGATCGTTCATCATATGTATACTGAACAGAAAAAAATAATCAATTTTGCAGTAAAAAAAATGTAACGATAAGTTTTATAACCTTGCTGATAGTGGTGGGTTTGTCTTGTTCATAACACAATTGAATTACAAAAAATGCAAGAATATTTGTTTACAATTACAATTATCGTTATCATCAACTCTGACACCCGACATTATGTCTATATTTAATAACAAAAACGGTTTTAGTCACACATTTGAATAATTTAAATACACCACAGCAAGATTGCACCTCTAACAGATAGAAAAAATACAATTGTGTAACTTTAAAAAATATATGTACGATTTTAAGTAGGTAGTACAATTTTGGTGCTATTTCGGTTTCTTTATAGGCTAGTGCTTATCATAAAATAGCAAATTTTGCGTTTATATCCTCATTTATTGAGACTTTTGTTACGGTTTTATTGAGTTCAAAAGTTTTTAATCCCATCAAGAGAAATAAGATATCTATTCCAAAGATCTTTTGCTCCTTTTCAGATTAGAAATACTCTAACAGTAATCAAGGCAATACAGACTGGAAACCCAGATCAATTTTGAACTGTAGAAGTACACAACTGGATTTTTCTTGAAATCTATAGAGGAAGTTTTCTTAAACAAGAAATCGATCGTCAGCCATGCTAACGTGACGGTCAAAATGGAATTGTACCAAAAGGGTTAAAACTATGAAACAATTTTTCTCATATCACATTTTTCCTACCTTGATACACTTACAACGCCGTCAGAAAACTAGACAAACAGGCTGAAATTATCCACTGGGTCTGTATATGATTACCTAACGAGGATTTATTTACATGCCTTATGGTTGGTTTTAAATTAGTCAAACTAAAAAAAATATAATCTGGCGAAAACCTTATCATTTCATATATTTAACCCTTTTGATACCTTCCCATTTCGACCTCCACTAAAACTAGTGCGGCCATCGATTAAATTCTTAGAGGATACCTATCTATCGATTCCAAAAAAACCAGGTTATGCTATTTGGATTTTTATGCTATTTGTCCAACCAGACACTGAAATGAATACTTGTACAATGGAAATTGGCTCTCGGATCTAGGAATACAAGATTTTTACATTTAAATACTGCAATACTTGTTTTTGATAGACAATACGAATGATGTCGTAGTATTAAGTGTAGATAGGTCAAAATATAACCGATCTATTCCTAGAATGGTTCTATATGAGTATAGGCAAGTCTTGCGTGTCTTGGCTTACACATGTCCCACGGTGTGTGCGAGTCCTGGCATTGAAAGTGCTCTCTCTCATGACCTTGGCAGTTGAAAGTGGTTTGTGTCTACCGGTCTGCAGTTTGATAAAGTCGTCGTCTCATAAATTCCATATGAGTATAGACCAGTCTTGCGTGTCTTGGCGTACACATGTCCCACGGTGTGTGTGAGTCCTGGCATTGAAAGTGCTCTCATGACCTTGGCAGTTGAAAGTTGTTTGTGTCTACCGGTCTGCAGTTTGATAAAGTCGTCGTCTCATAAATTCCATATGAGTATAGACCAGTCTTGCGTGTCTTGGCGTACACATGTCCCACGGTGTGTGTGAGTCCTGGCATTGAAAGTGATCCCATGACCTTGGTAGTTGAAAGTTGTTTGTGTCTACCGGTCTGCAGTTTGATAAAGTCGTCGTCTCATAAATTCCATATGAGTATAGACCAGTCTTTTTGATAGACAATACGAATGATGTCGTACTATTAAGTGTAGATAGGTCAAAATATAACCGATCTATTCCTAGAATGGTTCTATATGAGTATAGGCAAGTCTTGGGTGTCTTGGCTTACACATGTCCCACGGTGTGTGCGAGTCCTGGCATTGAAAGCGATCTCATGACCTTGGTAGTTGAAAGTTGTTTGTGTCTACCGGTCTGCAGTTTGATAAAGCCGTCGTCTCATAAATTCCAAGCGTCTGTCAAGATTAATGCGATTGACCCAACAATTATCGCAGTTGCCTTAAACATCGTGTAATCCTTATCATAAGCCTAATCCATTGTTACATAGGTGTTTCACTCGCCTTCGACTTTTTGGAGATGTGGATGTACATGATTTTGGTTTTATTGCGTGCTCTACATTCAGTCGGATATTATTTATTCATTCGGTTCGATTACCTTACTTCTTATTTATGCGCTGTTAGGTAATTGATCTTTCAATTTTGTCAAAATCCCTGAAAGGTTCCCTGAAGTGATCCTAATAGAACGTTTTAACCGTTTTTCTAAACAATATTATAACGGGGCTTCTGGGTAAACGGTGTTCATGTAGGATTAAAAATCTGTGGGGGTTTAAAATCCATATAAAATTAAGATTGATGTTTTCCGTTGTCGAAGAAACAATAAAGTGGAAAAAATAAAGTGGGAACATGCAATAGTTTAGAAAATGGATGGGATGAGGAAACAATCTCTAATGGTTCCTTTAAGTTGCATGTAATGGCTATATAGAGTGATAGACTGCGCAATCATCTGCTCAACATAAGTTCTTCCAACGCAGAACAAAATTTTATCACATAGACAATATACTTCCATTCAATGTCATGACGAACTGTATGATAAAGAGTTAAACACGTTTTCACTGGCAGTACAAGAAGTTAAAGAACACATTTGTGCTGTTTTCGGAAAGACACGATATTCAGGATGGGTAAGGATGCTTCTTGTTAAGATACCAGTAAAATCAATCATGAAGCGGAATAACAGCCAGAATCTCAGTAAAGTCACCTTGGAAGAAGAGGAGATTACCCCTGTTCCAGCATCTTCCAGTCAAAGCGGACAGGAATCACTACTTCTTCTGTTTAGGCTTGGAAAAATCTTTCTTCCACAGTATACTAGATCTCTACATTTGCGGTTAGTGATATGCCACTCCTGGTCAAAGAGCTACAACTAGAGGAAGGCAAGGGGGTCGTTTGCCCCGTGCGGAATAATTCTAATGGTGGCAAAAACTTCGAAAGTTGGAGTCGTTTCTGTTCAAGAATACTCGAGGATCAGTATAGTAAAATTATTATAGTTGCCTATACTAATAGTAGAGCTACAATAACGGGAGTTATATTAACAGTTAGCCTGTTTATTTATAAAAATGTTGCATATAATTATTGCCTATAAAGTAGACTATAAATTGCATTCAACTGCATCTTAGAGCATTAGTAACTCAGAAACAAATCTTTTTTAAAGATAAATACTATTTTACTGTTTTTACTAGACTATTTAATTTTATAATTAGTGCATATGAAGTACTTATTAAATTACCATCTTAATTGTTATTCTTTACCGACGGTTAAAAAGTCGACATTGATCACGTTAAATGGAGTTATAAAACCATTATTTTAGGAGTAATCATTTGTAAATCGCTATTAGAAACGGTCAACTCTCATCAAAAATTTTATTGAACAAGGTTGTTAATTTATCGCAGTCTGTACCTGCTCATTTAAACGCACAAACCACCAGACTCAAAACTCACATCAAAATACAGTTTCACAATTAAAATTTCATATTCATGTTATGTTTTATTTTAAAATCCGTTCTACTCTTTTAAAAAAAGAATTAATTTACACTATTATGAAAAATTAATCGATTTTAAATTGTTAGATGCAAAGTCTAAGTATGTATATTTTGTAAGGTTATACTCTTTTATTACGGATACCAACAAGGGTCTGATAAAGCATGGCTTTACTGTACACATACTCGCTAGAATGAAAAGTAATATAATTATCTCTTAATTGTAAAAAATGTTTATTTGTTTTGTTTTATATGTACTTCTGTTTCGCTACCAGTCCTACAAACATTTACGGGTTGTTTACACAATTGTTTCTTTTATCTATTTTAGGCTACCTAAAGGTTAATCTTTCTTAAACTTACTTCTACTTCCCACCTTTATTGTCAACACTAATGAATAATTTATGCGATAAAATAATATGCAAAATTTCCTTCAATAGGTAGACTATATTAAATAATTGGCAAGACTATATAGTGAGGGTCTCTGAACAAACCTTTAACCATACAAGACCAGTCAGTTGTCCTACAAAACAAGGTCACTTTTTAGGTTCATAAACGCTCACTTCATGAACATATTTGTAGTGAACATAAATACACTTCAAGTAAAAACAAGATACTTTTTCCTGTGTACAAAAGCAAAAACTTGAAACAGGATATGTCATACCATTAGTCGTTACCGCCAAAGCGTCATAACAAACTTGATCTTATAATTTCAGTGCAAGATTCACGCCTCATTTACTCCTTCCTCCTTACTTTCCTCCTTCGTATATTCTTGAACGTGCTGGACATTATCCTCCTTATTTTCAGCAAATATCTCTTCTCAAACTTTGACAGCTTCATGATTATCATATCATCATTCTTTTATACTCAATCATCAAGTCACTTCGTTTCCTGTCCGACTATTTAGCATCATGTCTGATATCAGTGAACGACTTTTACACAGGGAGCTACTCTAATTGCCGTTCCTATCCACCGTTTATCAGTTTTCAGTAGGTCGATCACTGTTGAAACTTGCTGATCATGAAACTTCCTCCCTGACAATATCAGAAGTATCGAGAGCAGCTTCGTGGCGCGCTGCCAAAGACCTTTTGCGGAATGGTGGTTGGATGAGACTGTGGGGTGAGTGGCTAAATTAGCGAGATCTTTTCTTGTTATTGTAAGAACTAATTTTAATCTACCAATTTAATTGTTTAACTGAGTATATTTTAAGGCTTTAACGTATTTTATTTTACATTAAAGTTGTCTCTGTATTGTAGCGTACTTTCAAATATTTTCTCAGTTGTTTATTATGAACCGTACCTTGTCAATGAGTTATACTAGTCCTGTGTATGTCACATATCCTGTGTAAATATGATATATGTTATCTAGAGGTTGAATTGTAGAGAAGGATCAAATAGTCAATTCAAGGGAATAACATTTTGTAAGTTGTAAATATAACTCTTTCTTTTCGAGGGGATGATCAATATTTTTCCCGCAATACGATCATGTGTAGCAAAAGATAAATAATTGATGTAAGAGATATACGTATGTAATAATCTACTCACCACTCCAAATTGGAGATGGGGTGAAGCAGTTAAATCACTATTCGAAGTATATTGGCTGAGCGTTAGTGAAGACTGGGCTCACTCGTGAGGCCGGAAAAATGTCATTTATTCGGTCTGTCTATCTTTCTATCTATCTAAGACATCTCGAAACGAACTGATCTAAAGACTTGAAATTTTGCATGAAACTTAATTTCAATATGGCCTTTACTGAGTTTGCATGACACATCATAGGGTTTGACTGAGCGTTAGCAAAGATTTTGACGTTGGTCTTAAGGATAACTATGATGAAAACGAAAGCATAGTAGAATAAATTAATTTTTAAACAAGCTGAGTACAATCTATGAAATTCTAACATTCATGTGACATAACAACATGTACCTTATTTATTGTTTTTTTAATGTATGCAAATAAATAGTAGAGTAGTCTTTGCTCAGCGCATTCTTGAATTGTAGTACTCTCCCTACTTCATCGGACCTATTATTATTCAAATACTGCTATGGAACTTAAATAAATGAAACAAAAGTGAACGTACCGTGTTGCAAGATTATCGAGAAATCGTTTACCTGTAGACTTTACATTTTGCATGAATCTTCATATCCACGTAGACAAGGGGAATATGATGGTACATGTTCAACAATGGAATTTAGCTAAGAGTCATTGAAACCTATCATTCAGTTGGCTGATACAATATCCCTTTTGTCTGCTGGAGAGTGTAAAAATGTATGTTCTGTATGATGTCTGCCTGTCTGTCTGTCCACCGGACATCTCGAGAAAGAAATTAGCTGTAAATTTGGCTTGAAATTTTTTATGCAACATTAGCTAAGCCTTTTTGCGCTACTCGAGGCGTGACATACTCCTACCTTGTAATACTGGATTATTACAAAAAAATAATAGAGCAAAATAACATTAGTTTACTTGCAGACAAGAATAAAAAAATGAAGAAAACTGCAATAAGTGTAATACACTATAAAAATTACGAAAAATTGTATATATATCATAAATGTTCTGTATAGTTTGAACGTGAACAACCGCATGAGTTCGAGCTAACTGAATAACACAGAAAGGATTTTTATACTTTGCGGTAGCCATTATCTGATAAACTAACGGTTGTAGCGTTAGTCAACCGAGCAACCAACACAAACTATAAACTTATCAAAACAAACTTTTAAACATACCCTTCCAATGTTGTAATAATCAGCTGCTGCAAGCATAAGTACTGCAAATTCAGGTACTAGAAGTTAATCCACGCTTTTTATAAAGTATCAAATATCATATGTTTAACATTGAACCATTCTTCGATTAACGGTATTCAAGTATATGTGGTGCATATTAACATTTTTGTGGAGTACATTAAAACTTGATATAGTAATAAATTGCTTCGTCAGTTTTCTCTAGTTTATACCAATTTTATACTTTTCTGTATCTATTAAAATAAAAAATAAAACTCCTGTTTGTAAGTAAAAAAAAGTAATTCATCAGGGTTTTTACTTTCTCAATGAAATAAGTGACCATAACCCGCCTGAAAACGTATGGCCATCATATCAATCTAGGTAACGTAACCGAAGCATGGAAAATTTACAAAAATATCACAAATGTCACTAGTTGGTGTCACAGTTTGACCATCACGTGTCAAACTGATGGTGTGTTAATTATTAGTTTCGACGTTTTAATTTGCACAAAACTGACGCTACGATAACTCTCAAGGATGGCATGTTACTGTACTGTGATATTTTCGATTAGTATTGTACAGTATTTATAATTACAGTACTGTATTTTGAAAATACAGAAGACAAAAAACATTATCACCATATAAATTTGCTTGAGAAATCATGGACTTGATCAATAGAATAATATGTTTGTCAATACATTCACTTACATAAAAAATGCCATTCTATACTTCTGAAATATTTGAACGGCCACCATCTTAAATCTTAAGTAATCGAAAATGTTTTAAGAATGAAAGTTTTCTGATTCAATTTATGTTATGAAATACCCGACAGTTTTTGTGAAAAACTTTCACAAAAGTAAATAGGCGCTATTTTAAAGTTGTTATTGGTTGAGGTTAACTAACGAATGTATTTAAGCAATGTGTAACGACTCTTAAGTTTCAAGCTTAGTTTGAATCCACTTCAAATTACGGCAATTAATGTGTAAATTTCCATTTCAATATCTACCGCAATATTAATGCATTAAAAACTACGATCTATATGGAAAAACCTGAATATAAAAAGATACACACAGGAAAAAAACATTACTGCAAATGGTTTGAAAAATTCTAAAATACATTTTATTTGCACTATGGCGCACTATAACTGAGCTATAACCATTCCTGTTACACAGTTAAAATGAACGTCGACCATCTTTAAACATTAAGATATATTGAAAAACGTGTAAAGGAATAAAATATGTTTACAATAATCTAATAATTTTAATGCAATTGTCATTTCGGGTCTATAAGATTGTCATTGCAGAAAGATAAATAGACGCTACCCTAAATATTTTTATTTTATAACTGTCACTGTAAAAAATTTAGTTTGGATCTCTTAAAAGTTACAACAGTTAATTTGTTACATTATTGTTAAAAAACGTAAAGATGTTAAAAGATTTTTTGTTTTTATCTGTGAAATATAATAACAGCTATAAGCATTCTTTCTATAAAAACGGCAGCTATATGGAAATGTTAAAAAATATAAGTGCAAGAATGAAAGTGGTTTATAATATACTTATTATTTTTAAACGTATGATTTTGCGTCTATATTTTGAAATAGCTTTTTTGTCATTTTTACACGAATGCGAATGCCCGTCATAGAAATCATCTGAGATAGCTGTTTGGAAATAAATTGTAGAGACTTTGCAGTTTAGTCTGGATTTATAAACAATTATCAACAGTAATCATGTTTATAATGTGGCCTAATTTTGCATAATAATAAATGCACGCACATGTACACAATAAAAAAAAAAACATTACGCTTTCATGTATTTTAGGAACATTATTTAACCAAATAATCCAAAGTAGGTGAACTCCAAGTATTCAGTTTGAAGAGTGTAAAATCAACACACGTGTCAAGTTTACGTAGATAGAGCGTGCAAATTGAGACTTCAATTATTTAGCAAACATACTGCAATCTATCATTGGATTTAATCAATTGAACTAATTACTTACACGCTTGATTACGACTGTTCCAATAACATCAGAGGACCCTGTGAAGCGTGTCATTGTTATTCAACAACAAATTAACCACAGCCTCCCACAGACCTTGACAGTGGCGTAGATTGTTGAAGGTCTTTCAACAATGAAGCAATTTATTATATATATTTGTCCAGTCAATAACAAAAATACTTAGCGGTCAAAAGATACAGTAATCTTTAATTCTGAGTTGAACAGATAAAGTATTATGTTTAAATTTAAACGAAGCACTGATTTTGATTTTTATCTTTAAACAAAGTGTTTATCGTAGCGTTGGTATGTTATTTACTTATTGCTTGATAATAGATATTGGTAATTTAAAAGATTCCTCATAATACGGATGTAAGACTAAGTACAGAAGTATTAAAGGTGGTTTTATATAGAAGGCGATGGCATAAACAATACTAACTTACCTACTTGATCATAGGAAAAACTCCTTATATTCACAACGTTTTTATTTTCGATAAATTTGTCCAAAAAGACTACTAAAACCAAATGCAGGTCTTGACATGGGGGCATGTCCGTATCGGTTCGTACAACACCCTTGGCTAATAAATTAAAAATGTGTGTGAACTTGAATAAAAACTCTAATACAAACGCTTTCAGACTAAACGCATCCAGGATCTTCACTCGAGGCTGAGATTGTTCAACTTGTGTAGCTAATCCAGTATTGCTATATGAACATCAAATTCGTGAGTATTCTCAAGTTAGAAAAATTATTTAGTTTTACGTGGTTCTTTTGAAAAAAAAAAATGTAATCGGTTCTCATACTTCTAAACGATATATTTTAAATGTGTTAGTGTAAACAAATATCTATTCATATATCTGTATATTAGCACGAATATAACTAGTAAAGAATCTTTACAGACATTGGCACAGTCGTGTTTCAAGTCAAGGATCAGGTCAAGTTCGTTGTGGGGTCTTATCAGTTCAATTAGGGGGTATCTCCTGAGACTAAACCCAATTTATACACCAGTACTTTAGACCCTTATGGTTGGAGAAAATCTAATCAAAGTTGGCTTGAGGGTTGTTCTTCGAAACAAAAATCTTAAGCAGTTGTAGTTTTTTAGTTTTAATAAATATTAGTTTAGTTATTGAGCAGATTTGGAGCCAATGGCTGGAACGTTAAGGCTAATGTAAGTTTTTCTACAACAGAAGGACATGGACGTCCAATAAACTATGGATATTAACTAAACCTACTATGGAAATTATATTGGATAAATTGTTAACACGTAAATTTATATAAAAAAAGAGTATACTATATGTTTTGGCAGTGCGTAATACGTATTTTAGATGGGCTAAATACCTTTTATTCGAGGGGTGGAATTAAGTTTATTAATCTTGTTTAATTTTGCAACAATGAAGTTACAGCAGATACTCAGAAACGATCAGTCTGGAGTATATAAAGAAAAAATAGGTACTCGAAAACATGGCATTAGAAGAAAAGTTGTTGTATTGAAGAATAGAACAGTAAAACCAACTGGAGCGCAATTCTGGGTGTAACCTGAATTCACTAATGCTTTTAATTATTTTATGAATTGCAACTTGGCCATTAGGAATAAAACTTTCACTCCCAAACATTGGTTGGAATGAGTTTATAAAAATGTTATCGTTACGCATCATCGTGAAAAATTAAAAAAAACCCTTTCCTTTAAGGGGGCTGGTATAGCTAAACATTAAAAAATACGATTTTTAGTTTTTGTTTCACTTTTATTCGTTATTATTTTCTGAATAAATTGGTGAAACAATTTTTAAGATATCTTTAATATTAACCGATATAGAGAAAAAAACTAAAGTCATGCATACACTTTTTTGTGACCTGCCGCGCGACTAGGTGACGTGGTGACGTGGTTTTGCAGATCACAAAATCATGGTCGTATTAGTTTATTACGTGGTACACGAGAATAGACTATAATAATAGTCTAACCGGTTCAGTCGGAAGAAGTAGATAAATATTTTGGCAGGTGAAATATTTATTATCTTTTTCTTATGGGATTACAGGTAAACTATACTTTAAAAACAGTCCGAGACAGTAATAATTGTTGGTTACAAAAGTTTAGAATATATCACAAACATTCCAGAACACTTTTCATTTTTCTGTAGGTTCGTAAATAACTGGGATTTGAACGTTTTAAAGGTTAAAACGGCCATACTGTTGTCATGAATTGATGTATCAAGTTTCCTAATGACTGGGGATGTATTAGGCAGTATTAATTGTATCTTGTTTGGGCTCTGTTATTGTTTCTCCAAGTCGCGTTATATAACATGTAAATAAACTTTTGAAAGAAGAGATTGGGTTCTGGAGGTCATGTTCAGTGAAGTTATGTAGAATTGTTTCCCAGAGTCCAACTGCGAGAGCAATAAATTGCAATAGACCAATATTGTATACGCAGCCTGCCTAAAACAATCTCATACTATAGTTACCAATAATCATCTTCTATTTAAAAAAAAAACAGCATGTGATCATTCTAATGCAGCATCAGTATGGTGAGATGATCCACTTGAACTAGGATTAGGCTAATTCTTCCCACAACTGGATGAGTGAGCACATAAAAACATAATAAAGCACTAATTCTTTTAAATTCCGAATCAAAACCTTCTAGTTGCCGTCGAAATGTAAATGGCTCAAACCCGACGTAAAATCCAGTCGTAGGAAATTACGAGACACTTTCTTGCTACAGAATACCGGAGGACCTGTAACTAAAGCTCACTATAAAAATTTGCTTTTCCAACATTAGCTATTAATATAATAAACAAAAGCAAAACAGGCAGCTGACACCATTTAACGTAGCAGCAGTCCTTTAAGAGCAACCTGGGATCTAATAAATAGTTCTAAGCCAGGAGGGGGGCTTCGGCGACAATCTGAGTGGGCGAGCTCACTGTCATAGCTTATTAAGGATCCAAATAGAATTTCATCAATGCTTAATGATCTTTTAATTAACACAGCCTCCTTGATGTCAGCCTCACAGATTCCGCTCCTGAATGTTCCTGTCAAGATCAAACCCGTACATTTGGATCCTCTAACAATAGATAATTTGTCTTACATGCTATACAAACTTTTGTGTTTGAGCTTAAGGCAATAAATTCTATAAAAACATCAAAGCTGAAGATTTAGGTGTGTCTTATTTATTAATTAAACAGTTTTCGAGTGAGCTCGTACCTATCCCGTCTTTCATATTTAATAAATATCTATCTCAAGGGTCATTCCCACAAGACTTCAAAACTTCGAGAACGGTCTTTGCCTTTAAGAAGAACAATCGTCATGGTGTAAATTCTTATAGGCCAAATTCTACTACTCATATTGTTCCAAAATCTTTGAATCCATCATCCATCACCGACTTCTTCAATTCCTTACCTCTGAAAATATTCTGTCCGATTCTCAATTCGGGTTCAGGCCAAATCTCAACACATTGCCTGCTGTATATTCTTTGCTCGATCAAATTCACATTTCTTTAAAGTCCGTCGATTGTTCATTGGGCTTCTTTTGTGACCTTAGCGGAGTCTTTGTTGACCATCAAATTCTTCTTGATAATCTCCACCACTATTGTGTCAGAGGCTAGACTTTTGATTGGTTTTCTTCCTATCCGACAAACAGGATTCAGTTTGTTGAAATCTCCCAAACCTGCAACTGTGTGGCGGTCTGATTTTAGTTTAATTATAACAGGTGTTCCTCAGGGCTCCATAACGGGACCGTTGTTATTCCTAATATTCATTAATGACTTGCCCTCTTTTGTAAACAACCCTATATTTCCTAACAAACCGAAAATCATTTCGTTTGCCGACGATATTATTCTTCTCTTTAAGAGCGATAACTCCAAGGGTCATACAAACTCAGTTTGAAAAATATTCTATGTCATATAATATTCTTAACTCTTTGGTTCTCATCTAATAAACTCTTTCTAAATACGCCCAAATCTGAATCGATCATTTTCTCATCAAACCGTATTTTTAATCTTACTCTAAACCTCCATCTGAATAATACTCGGCGCTTCATCTATTGTAAACTTTTTGGGTATCTATATTCAAAGTAATCTGAAATGGGAGTCCACCTAGATTATCTATGTAAAAAATAAACTCATCTATTTATGCCTTGAGATGTCTGTCTGGCTTCAGTTAGCTCACAGGATGCAAATTGAGTTGTTTGGGGGATCGGTCGCGCGAAAGCTGTAGAGAGCGTTTTCGGCCGGATGGTGTCTTAACGCTCCTCCACTATTAATGTACCAAGCAGTCATTTTTATTCACAAGTACCATGATCATTTTAGAACTCTAACTCATAGATTTATTACAAGATACGAACATATTTTGTTCCTGACCATTTTAAAACTTTCTATTTCTATTTAAAAATTTTTATATCATGAGCCTAATAGTATTGTATAATAGTATTTCACCTGAAATAAATCATGCCCCTAATGTAACAAGGTTTAAGAAAAAAATCAAAATTCCATCTGTCCCAGAGAGCTTTCTAGAGCTTAAGAGAGACCCTGTAAGCTACTATATTATTAATGAGGATCTTAACAGTTATTGCACTGACCATTTTGTCTATGCTGCATCGTAGACATAATATTTATGTATAAATTTCAAACGATTGTTTATTTAAATTAGTTATTTTATGTTTGCCTAACCCGCAAAACAATGTTCATTCTTCGATGTGTAATAAATGTTTTGACTTTGACTTGTGCATGAGATAATTCAGCAGATAACGTTATGATATTTTACTAGTTAAGGTATTCGGATGGATAAACATGTTTTAATGTAAAGAGCTAATTAAAATATAATAGCCACATTTGAATCGTATTAATTTTATTTTTAAGTTCATATTTTCCTGAAAGTACTGAAAACTGGGGCTACAAGAATTGGAACGATTCCAATTCCAGCGCTGTAATTCATCGTATACGATTCTAGACAACGTGCAATGTTACACGTGTGACATAGAATAGAAAAGTTGAAACGAAATGAAATGTTTACATAACAGGAAATATTCATAATGAATGTAGTCAATTATGTGCATTTCATAGTGAAAGGATATTATTAACTTGTTGGAGACCTTACTCGTGGCACTCGAGAGAGATAGAGAGCTTTCTTAGAACAGCTGTCTGTGACAAAGCAACAATTGTGGACTTATTTCAGCTGTCTCTTGAAGGCGCTGAACTAAATATAGAGATGACTGATGACAATTGGTGATATAAAGGACTGAAAGATGAGCTGAAAGATTCCGTTGAAATGGGAACATAATATCGCAATGAACTTAAACTGCAGAATAGTTGCACCTTACATTACAAATTGCGTTGTCAAAACTGAGGCTTGTGTCTTAGGTAGAAACCGTCCGGAGAAGTCGAGAACAAATTTGAATTGTTCACAACCTGGTACACATATTAAGACCACATTTTTATTATTATTTCAAGTTTTATCATTAGACGGATATGCGTCAATGAACAAAAACATATTTGTGGCTATATGGTAATATTTAACCATTAATAACCTCGAGTCCCTCAATTAAGGATTTCTCACCCTGTGCACAAGCCCGTGGTTAGTTTTAAACATTCGGAAGATATTTTTATATTGATCTAAACAATTTAGCTAAGATGAATAAAACTCAAATTTGGGTTGATAGAGGCTATACGTGTGCATTCTCCTAAAGTATCACGTCACATAATTTTTAATTTTACATCCAATATTTTGAATGTTTTTTAAATTTCGTGGTTGATTTTGCCGATAATTTTCTATCAAATTAATAGTAATACGTACGATTATCTACCTAAAAATATCTCGTATTCGTAAAATTTTTGTAATTACTGTCCTTGTTATTTCCACAACAAACTCTCAATAACACGTCACTCTCCTCAGCTCGCTTGGTATGAGGAGACGCAACACCTCATTTTCCTCATTAGTATTCGCTAATATCAGCAATTTGCCCCAGACTGCGCAAAATTAAATTAGTGCTGTAATAAAAATTGGGTAAATGTCAAGTACGTCACATCGAAACTCATTGTACTGTTTATATTTGTTATGTACGAGTAATATTAATATAAATTAAATACGTTTCTTATGAGGATGAAAAGACTGTGAAGGAAACAGGAATATTTATGGGGATAACCATAATGTTTCACGTTTCGAGATCTGCAGTCTGATTTATTCGTCAGGTGGATAACTAATATACAAATACAATCTGGATTAAAATAAACAAATGATACGCAGTCAGGAAGGTTCTCGGTGGTTGGTCGTTCAATGTAAACCTTTTATGACTTGTATTCCTTAGTTATGTGTCAAAAATTAGTGTTTTTTAAATAATTTTTTATTTTGATTAAGTGCAACTTTTAGAGGTAGTGTGGATGACGTTAACACACACATATTTGATATTATTCCTAATTTGAAATAGAAATTTGGATTTGGACGTCCTATAAGCAGCCAGCGGCCATTTTGGTTTTAGTCTATAAGACCAAATTTGAAACCCATTCACTTTTAGAACTAAGTTGTTAGTTATAAAATTATAAGAGATATATCGTTCTAATGATTTAATTAATACTCATCCAATAGCTTTTCAATTTTTATATATTTTATAAGTAATCAAGCAAAAAACATTTTTGTACCTTACGTCTAAATATTTTGTTAAAGTATATACTTAAGAACAGAAAAAAGTTTTGGAAGCACGTTAATGATATATTTTTAATGAGAAATCTTCCATAACGTAACGATAAAAATAAGGATGTAAAAGTGCATAAGGTGTGACATTGTTCTTATGGAGGAAAAATCAACGTCGTTTCACTACTGCGAGCTTACACGACGATAGTATGTCATAATGTAAGCGATATGGCTTATGTCACTTTGTCCGATGTAGATGCGATTATAGCAGACATACACGGTGAGTATGTATACTCTATGTCATACTGGTGTGTCATACTCAGTAGGTAACTAAGTTTTGAAACCAGATCGTATTTTCGTTTAGCACACTGATCGTGACAATATATTAGTTCTAATAAATTTGTGTACGAAAGTGTGCCCAATTAAGTTTATTACTGTTACGTTTTAAAAACAAGTGATAATGACTTTACCAAATACAAAATCACTTTATTTGTAAGATATTGTACAAAAGAGCAAATTTAGGGCCTTAATACCCTCTCTTATAATTAACCTTTATATAAGTATATGACCATTTAAGTAAAACAAAACAAAGAAGCACAAGTCACTTAGGTAAAACTGGCGAGTTTGAAATTAGAATAGTTTTAATATTTCAAAGAAATGAGATAAACTTATCTAATAAATGTATAAAATTATCCCCCACTAGATGTGATGTATTGGGTCACATCGTAAGGCTATAAGTCCACACCCTCATCAAGGGACTTGCACCATAATGACCATAATGGACATAGTCTAAAAACTATAGATCAAATTAAAATACTTTTCGTGATAAGTAAAAATAAAGTTTCATACAAATTTCAAGTCTTTAACTCAATTCGTTATCCAGATATTAGTTGAGTTTCACCAACGCGCAGCTAAATTCTATGGAGATACGTGTAACAACACCACATGTAATATTGCCTACGTAGGATGTAAAGTGTTACGCAAAATTTCAGGTCTGTAGCACAAACTAATCAACGTATACAGTTAGGCTTCACTAACGAAAAAGAAGTTAAGCTTCATTCAAAATTCTATATCTGAATGCCTTTTCGAATATCTTGCGGATAGCTACACAGACTGAAAATACAAGATTTTACATCGCTCTGGGCTTTGCTAGAGTTCAGCCAATTCCACAAACCTTGTTTTTCACTCGGCGTTTTAAGTGAATCATGAATGCTAAATAATCTGGAATTGCTAAAGAGGGAAACAAGAGTAACAAGAGTAAAACAAGAGTAAGGAAACAAAATAAATATGTAGTAGGCCTACATAATACATTTCCTTGCTCTGTATCACTAGTATGTGAATTTATTCTGGTCCTACAGAATGGATTCTTGTTTCGTACATTGTTTGTTATTTCATCGGAGTCATAAGTAATCTCAGTTTAATTATTGTTAGATCACAGTGTATTACAGTATTTGTGTGTAATATGATAGTTTGTTATTTGTCGGAGTCATAAGGAATCTCAATGTAATTATTGTTAGATCACAGTATATTACAATATTTGTGTAATATGATAATTTGTTAATTGTCCGGAGTCATAAGGAATCTTAGTGTAATTATTGTTAGATCACAGTGTATTACAGTATTTGTGTAATATGATAGTTTGTTATTTGTCGGAGTCATAAGGAATCTCAATGTAATTATTGTTAGATCACAGTATATTACAATATTTGTGTAATATGATAATTTTTAATTGTCCGGAGTCATAAGGAATCTTAGTGTAATTATTGTTAGACCACAGTGTATTACAGTATTTGTGTAATATGATAGTTTGTTATTTGTCGGAGTCATAAGGAATCTCAATGTAATTATTGTTAGATCACAGTATATTACAATATTTGTGAAATATGATAATTTTTAATTGTCCGGAGTCATAAGGAATCTTAGTGTAATTATTGTTAGATCACAGTGTATTACAGTATTTGTGTAATATGATAGTTTGTTATTTTTCGGAGTCATTAGGAATCTCAATGTAATTATTGTTAGATCACAGTTCATTAAAGTGTGTGTAATACTAATCCAGGTAAAAACCATCCTGTGTGAAACAGGTTTCTGCCAATTATGTACGGTAAATTTCCCAGCTTTTTACAAGGATTCCTTCCTATCTTGATATTACACAATGTTTAGACACGTCATTTCTCAAGCAAATGTGTATATCCTTTAATTAGTGATATGTTTATACTATTGAATTGCTTTGGAAGAGATTAAGGAAATTTAAGTTTTGGAATCATATAGTTTTTAATAGAGAGAGGTATGAGGAATCATATGGGTGGATTCTGTGTCTACTGTCAAATTTATAGCAAAACATTATGATTTGTAGCCTATAATTTTTTACAACTAAGGCACCCTTTTACAACACTCTTACCACTTATACGGATTAATGAACCGAATTATACCTTTTTGCAATTGAATGGAATTATAACATAATATTTATAAAAAAACCAAAAGTATGATAAATTTAAGATGTTTGCTTGCTCTGCATAAAGAAATCTATTTAGAATGTGACTAAGTATGAGAAAACTAATATAAGTATACTATACATTGATTTTAAAGATAATATGTTACCAAGTTAATGTATTTTCATAAATATATTATTAAAGCCTCGCATTCCAAATTTCTTTGTTTGAAATCATTAAATGCTAAATGTCATAAACATCTCTACCCATTCTGAATTACTCTTGACTAGTAAATCCCACAAACATTATTTTATAGCGTACGTTACTGTATGCTTGTGATAAACTTATCTAAATCAATTATTGAGGACTTGCAAGCCATTTACAGTTTTCAACTTCAAAACCTTCTTGCAACAGTGAAAACGACGTAGTTTCAGTAAGACCTTGTACACTGTTTGCGAATACAGATAAGCCGAAACAGTAGGTGAATAACCGAATTAATTAATGAAATTTAACAACGTTCCCCCATAACACACAAAGATGCCTGGGAACTAACACAATCACTACACCCACATCAGTGGCTCGACCTTCCAGTGACCTTGAACTACATGTGCTGCTGTCACTCCAATCTTGCCCTCACATGTTGTGTAAGAGTGCGCTTCACACCTCCTCACGCTTTCAACAGAACAGAGTCCGTAGGCAAAAAACAACAAAGAATATTCACTCGCCTCTTTGATCTCTGGCACATTATTTAATCTGATGAACAATTCATAGGATCTAGCCAAATTTTGGCGTGAAAATTTATTTTTCGAGAAATAAGAAGCGATCTTGGTAGAATAACATACTTGGTATACGATCTTGGTATAAGTAACATATTTTACTTGCATTCTAGAAGCTCTCTTCTTATTGGAATTAATTATTAATTTAAAGCAAACACTCCAGAAAGATCGGCCATGGCAAAACATGCACTTCAAACTGGACCCTCTTTTTCAAATGCAAAATTATTAAAAATAAAGCCCAAAATAAAAAAATCCTCGATGCATATGAAACCATTTTTATAAAGGTGAACCAAAATAATCTAGTAAATAACGAACCTAGCTGGGCCTTTTCAAAATTCACCATTATTTTATTTGGTCTAACTAAATACGAACTTTAAAAATTAAATAAATAAATAAATAAATAAATAAATATATATATATATATATATATATATATATATATATATATATATATATATATACACGTAGAGATACTGTCAGAATATTATCTCCTTGTATTTTTAATTATATGTTTTTATTTAGTACAAAATTGTTTATTATTGTAACCACTTTTGTTCAGTTATGTGGGTCTGATGATGTGCTCATTGAGTACGGAAGGCTTCACAGAAATAAAAACGTATATTATTGGAGTGTTTGTTTTTAATTAATATTTTACTTATTATATTATTAAAAATCCACATGTACCTTAAAATCGACTTATTGTCTGTCCCTGCTTTTGAGCAATAAATCTTGATAGAAAACACCTACATATTTGGAATTTGGTACATATATTCATCTTTTTCTTAGAAAAATGTCTATTAATTTTCGTGTCAAACATTTAAGATTGGTTGGTTTCTTAAAAAGATGAACAATTCAGCTTAACCTCTGACCTCGTGTTCATAACAAGGTAAAGGTAAACGGCAATAGGCACTCTAACTTTTTGTCTTGTAGGCGTTTTTGTTCTCTTAAGACGAAAAGCTTGGTAATTACACTTAGTCCTAAAAAAACCTGAACGCTTTTCTTGGAATGATAGGCTATTCTGGATGGGTAAGGTTGGAGGTAGGGGCCACCTCCTTTCAAGATCTATGAGAAAGGATTTTGGGCATTAATATCAGTCATGTCTCCTTAAGAATGTGAAGCCAGCCCTGTACCAGCCTTTTGAGTCAAAGCAGGCAGTTAACCCCCAGACACGTCTTTATATCTAGGATAGGAAGATCCATTGAAACATAAGGAGCCCCACCAACTCCAACAGGTTAACATCGGTTTTTGTTTTACTTAGTGTAGATTCAACTAGAAGGTATAAACCATAAGAGCGACCTCTACTAGAAATTCTTATGGGCTTTCATGGACTTCTGTGGTGTCTTTGATCTCTCTTGGGTAAGTTTATTCAATTAGGGATTACGAAAATATTGAAAAATTTGTACCGAATGGAAAATACACATGGGGTTGGATACCGTGTATGTTTAATACTGACAAATAAACATAAAAGCACTACTTCTAGTTGGTAAAATAAAATAAAGTATTGCCAAGTTGCTGCCAAATAGAGTATGAATGAACTAAAATATGATACCATGGGATGGGCCTAAATATTCCAATGTTCTATGGATTGTACCTTCGAAATTAAGAATTATTAAAACTTTAATAATAACTTCCCTTTACGATGAAATTGACTCACAAACGCAGGCGTTCGCATTCTTGGCTCGAAAATGCAGCTGTAGTCGGAAAAGGGGAAGATTAGTGCACTGAAAGTCTAAAACATGAAGTAATTGGGCTTGAACTCAAGAAGTGAGCTCGAAGAGCGAACTGCAACCCGCCTAAAACCAAATCGCGACGGTATTAGCCATTTATCGAGACAAGTTATAACCACGACAACGTGATCTCGTCAGAAGGATATCGCCACAAACATTATCTAAGTTGATCTGGCAAATAAAACACATTCAAGGTAAGTAACTTTAGTTTATAATTTTAATTTACATTACATTCAAATTAGATGTCTCGCATGAAAGGGCTAACTTATGATACGAAAATATAAAATTTACTTTCGGACAAGGCGCGCGAGATATAGCTTCGCTAGCGAGGTTCGGCAGCTACAAAGTTCCCGAGAGAAAAAATTAATACGCGTGCCAATTAGGTCCGCCAAGAATTTAGTTACAAGAACATTGGATGTAACTTATACTATCCAGTAAAAAGTAACTGGGTTGCGAAAATATGTACTATATGAAGTAAAACTAAATAGTGGTACAAATTATTGTTAATCCAGATATAGATTACTTAATTTTGACTAAATAGTTATCGCGATCGTAGCGTCAAGGTAATATGCCATTCATAAGGTATTGTAATTTTCTTATGTCAAAGTTAAGAAAGTCGCATTTTGATTTCAAGATGAAACTAGAAGATTATAAATCCAATTTCCGTGAGTAATGATTTTAAAAAAATATTAAAATAATTATAAAATAGTTTTCTAAACCAATTATAAAATAACATAAAGTTTACGCTATTGCAATATATTGTCTTATAAAATATTCCAAAAATTAAAATAATAAAGACCCATTATTTATATTTTGTTTAGTTCAATTTTAGTTTTCAATATTTTGTAAAGCTGTATAGGTAATATAATACAATTAATATCCACAATATATCGGTGTTTTAGACAGTAAATCCTCCGAGTCTAGTTTAAATTTGGGAATCTAAGATGTGAAGGACTCTTAGTAACACAGCCTGTCCCAGTCGATACATTTTCCTTCCTGCCAACCTTTCCCTGGAAAACCTTTCTTCCTGCCTGCTTACACTTTACTTTATACTTGGCCCTAGACCCCAGAGCCTTGCGTAACGGCTCCCAAAAGAGTCCACGACTACTAAAGCTTTTGCTCCGTACATTATGGTCCTGAATATGTGTAAGTACGTAAGCTTACAGAAATTAGGAGAACATTTTCTTTTACTTGTGTCACTAAAGTAGTAACTAATGCTAATATTTTTATTCAAGTTTATATTTAAATTTAAATAATTTATGTCAAATACTTCGTGACGGATAGGAAAAATACACCCTTTGAAAGTTTGTTGATGATATATTCAATAAAGTGCATAAGTAAAGATCTGATAACAGGTCATAGTAATGTAATAAAATTTGTTATACCTTCTCCAGTACACATAGTATAGGAGAATGTATGTTAAAAAAAAATTTTTGTTTTTACGTTTTTGGTACAAATATCTACGTTTTGGTTCTCTAGATTGAAACCGTTTTTTGGGGAATAGATATTTTCGTATTTGTGTAAATGAGTGAATAATTGGCATGTCGAATCTTGTTTCACATTTTGAAAATTTATTTTTATTATGGAATTCATCAAACAAATATTCTCACCAAAGCTAAACGTGTTTTTGTCAAAAATGCAAAATCTTACAAAGTAGGGTTCTTATACTATATGCGCCGTTTATCTAACACCATTAGAAACATCACATAGTTCTTATGCTGATCTTGCCGTTAGGAATTCGCAAAAAGTTCACAAACCAAACTACAAAGCAATGTTAGAAGGTATGTAATTAAAAAAAAAAATACTATGTTACGCGTCAATTTTTTACAACCCAGAAAAATCAAGTTACTGTATTATCACAGAAAATTATTACAAACGTAACATAAATCTGAGTTTTGTCTGAGGAATGCACTGAACGCCATTTGAATGCCAACTTCGCATATATTTCAAGATTGAGAGGTAGATTGAGAGCCCACTTCATAGATGGTTGAATATTGCTTACGGACGCACATCAACCCAGTATTCGTCAAAATATATTCCTCGGCCTTCATTCTTCGAATATATGGTTTGTATTATTTGCGAAATTATTTGTCATGTTAACAAAACTATTATAAATTACTATCGGTCTCTATTAATCGATAATGTACATTTGTTCTTGTCATTTACACAGTCATATATTTTTACAATACCGCATGTTTGTTCAATCTGTTATGGATGATTTGAAAGGGTTTCATACATTTGCTATAGTTTTTTTTTCATTGAGTAATAATTTTCGGGGATTGGAATCTATTGTCTTATTCAGGTGTCAATAATTATTTAAACATAGACAAAACAAATAAAAATTAATAATAGAATAACAATAAACCCACTCAAAAAATTTACAACTCAACGCATTTGACATCAAAAACTCAAATACATAGCTTAAGTTCAGACTAGTGAGTTGTTATAATAAGCACAGACTATGTAAGTTCAAAATTTTTTTAAAGATTTTCGTCCATGCTTAACCATTATGCAAAAACATTTCGTAAGATTGAGTTTTCACGTCCTATTTTTAATATTATAAAAATACTACCATCACAGTATATGTCTGCCACAGTATAATTAAACTATTCAATAATAATATAATAAGATTGGTAACATGTCTCGTGATTATGATGCATGCAAATATAGACTAAAAAACACAAATTAATTTTTTGTGCCAAAACCTTCTACAAAATTAAAAAAACCCCTATATGTTTGTTGCAGCTAGACTTTGTAATAAATGACCAGACCGTATTAAAACTTCCAAACCTGTAAATGTATATATTACATATATATTTTAAAGACAGGCATTGGTTATTTAGTATCGACGAATTGAAACACTGCAAGAGCTTCCTGGACGAAGCCAGAGCAAGGTATAGTATCATATATCCCACTAATATTATAAATGCGAAAGTTTAAATGTTTGGATATTTGGATGTTTGGAGGTTTGTCCTCGAATCACGCTGAAACTGCTATACGGATTGTGCTGAAATTTGGACCAGATATAGCTCTTGGTCTGAATTAACATTTAGAGTGCTTTTTACAACCCATAACACATTCATCTCACCAAATAAAGTCGAATTCATATTGAAAAATTAGTTTGTTATATTCGATGTTATGATAAGAACGAAACGTATTTTGACAGCTGTTGACAGCTACAGTTCGACAAATTTCTGAAACATCGGTTTACATTTGAATTTTATCAATAATAAGTAAACAGTGCTTGATCGGTAGTGTAATGCAGATAGTAAAAAAAACATTAATATATAAATTTTACTCCAGATTGCGCCAGTGACGAATTAAAATCATCTAATGCATTAAATACTGTTATAAAACTAACCTTAATGAACAAAGTTATGAATGTTTTCACATAAGTTACTTTAAACTGGTGGGCTTCCTTGACATTATGATATTACATTTTAACAATGGCTTACGGAAAAACAGAGAAATGAATACTAACATACCTTAACGATTCATTCTTTCCCTGGCCACAGTCCAAAAAACAAGTGTAACGCAAAACTTTAATAAACGAGTATTTTGGAACGTTGCATAATCTTAATAAGGATTTCCCCCTTATACCGGAAGTACATAAGAAGTAGGTAGGACTTCCCCCTAGGTCGTAATAGGCTTTTCAGTCATAGCAAACTCAACTATGTCAACACGATTATGACCAAAGTAGATTTCCGAGAACTAGATAATCGAACGTATATAAAATTTGATCGAGGCAATATGGCAAGCTAAACTGTGACATAGTAGGTAAGTGAATTTAAATGGTCTTAAGTAGGCACTATTTAGCCGAAGTAGGCATCTCGGTCCTACGTAAGTATATATATTTCTTCTTCGTCAGAACAACAAGGCAAACTCTACTATAGTAATGGAAATATCTTAGACCGGAAATATATGACAAGGACTGGAAATATACGCTTTTTGACCGAAGTAAGTTTCCGAGATCTGTGTGATCTGAGATTTGTGTATTTTTGATCGGGATGACAAGGCAGATTCAGCTGTGACGTTATGTATATAATTAATTAGAACCAGAAATGCTCCTACACGTGCCAAACATGATATAATAATTAAGTTAAACTCTGATACTATGTACCACGAACTTAAATAATATCTACCTGATGTATGCCTACTTACGTTTAAAAATCTTTATAGGACTCCCATCATATTACATCATAATTATTGCTTTTACTAAGTAATATAAGGATTTTGGTTCCAAGATTGCGTGCGAAGCCGCGGGTAACAGCTAGTATATATATATATATATATATATATATATATATATATATATATATATATATATATATATATACTATATATATTAGTTAATATAGTATATATCTATATTATTTATATCTAATTTTATTAATCAGCTTATAATTTTATTAAGTAACGCCTATTGCCATTTATACAAATTTCATCAATGTAAATAAAAGTTGTTTTACTGGTACTTGGTCTTCCGATCATATGTTAGTTTCGTATACTAAAGGTTTATATTACCCTTTATTAATTTCCAGTAAACAATGTCACTATATCAATTTAATACAGTAAGTTTTGGCTGGAAAATATTCATTTATCTCTGTCCGCATTATATCTCGAGAACGAACCAACCCAAAGGTTAGAGACAGAAATATTAATGTTAGGTTTTTATATAGACTTAGAAATTTGCAAGGAGCTTCATCTCTATATAACCAACATTGAATTCAATGGTGGCGCATGTCACTCCATGGGGTTAGGCTGAGCGTCAGCGAACATTTCTACATTGGTTTAGTGAGTAACAACGATTGCAACACAAAATTCAAAGAATAAAAACCTAAATAAGCAAACGAAGTATACCAAATGGAATTTTAACATGCCAAACAGTAACAAATGTAGTCTAATGAAATCAACTATAGACTTTACATTTAGTATTCAGCCCCAGCGTAGGGTGTTACGTGAGTTAGGCGCATTTCCTACCTCTTTAGATTATTCCCGATTCAAACGATGAATATAAATCTTTTTGCCGCTTATTATTATAGAATATTCAATATTTATGTATTATTATTATTGCATACTAACACTGTTTACTTTCTCAAGGGAGATGGCTGTGAAAGAGTTCGGAATGAATCATGTAAACCTTTTTCAATTTGCGTATTATTTAAAAGTTCTTCATTAAACTAAACAAATATACGACCCGTAAAAGTGTTCCAATACTTTGGGATTTTGATCTACACATAAAAATGAGTAAAAAAAGTACATATGAAGGTATGCCCTAAAACTTTTAATTTTTCTTCTATCTGTCTGTATGGATTTTCGATAAGAAGATATATATTTTTAACCAGTTAAGATAAAGTTAAAAATTGTATTAACCTTTGGTAGACCTTTTTAAAAATAAAATATTAACATAATCCTGTTAGCTGTTTCAAAATGATGTCTGTTTACATTTGTAAAGTCAAATAACAAAAAACCGGTATAGTTATAAAAAATGCATAAGATACCAACTATTTAGTAATTTTTATACCAATTCCAACGGCGCCTTTTTCAAAGAAATCTGTTAACGCAAAAGTGAGCAAGATCACTTTATAGGTATGCTCGCACAAGCCGGGAGCAATTTATTTTAAGGAGAAGCCGATCTCCTTTTATGCCTTATTCTGCCCGTCCTCATGGGCCACTGGCCTGCGCGAGGATCTTATCAAACAGAATAAGGGGGAGAGTCGATACAGTACAAGGTCGATGGTACTGATAAAAAGTGTAACGGCCACAGACAGGATTCGAACCTGCGCTATCTCTAACTCAGACCCAAAGTCCAACGTCTTAGACCACTCGGCCATCGGCACTCAAATGGCATAGCTATGTAATTTAGCTATGACATAGAATTCGTTTATCGTTGTCTGCATCTTAACCTATACTAACACTTAAGATTTTCAACAAACTCCTCTGCTGGTTTTGCAAAACTTTCAAGTGAAATATCCCAGAAACTGATCATTTTGAACTTAGTGCGTATTGAAAAATGTTGTGCTTCTACTCAAGACCTATTCTTCCCAGTGATAAAATTTTAATTTTACACTTTCAGCGGTGGAAGTTTGTTTCTCCCGTGCGAGTAGTACAAGAATTAAATATAGAACTCAATTCACGTATTTTATTTGTTGGACTCAAGCTTAATACGTTGCTCCCACGATTGAATTTTAAAACGACTTCTAAAATATCAAAAACATGTTAGAAAGCTCTTATTTATACTGTTTATGAGGTTTCTACGAATTCAAAAATACGACTCAATGATCTTAGATTCTGCTGAAATTCGTTATCTTCTGGTGTTAGTTGTAATGTTCTTAACACTTTTTCCAAGAATTAGTTTAAATATGAAGTCGTTCCAATGTACAAGCATAAATATTATGTGAACGTAGAAAATATATAAAAACTAGAATCGAGAGCAGGTTGTACTGGTGGTCATCTTTATTTTAGCCCCTCATGGAAAGTGTCAGTCTTTAAACACCGTTAAGGCCTTATTTTTAGTTGTGGAGTTATAGAAGTCGTCTAATTTTAAAGACACGCACCAAAAGGCTTTTTGTTTTTTGCGATAGTTTAATTGGTTATTCTTTAAATATCTAAACAATTTTATACTTTACCGTTTGAATATGAAAAGCTATACAATCTACAAGGAAATGTAAAACGCTTTTGGGTATACAGGGTATTCACAAACTTTTGTGCCAGATTCATTGCTAGCAAAAAATCCTATAAACATAGGTCGAGAAATGTGTCTTTTAGTAGCTAGCCACCATTTTGCATTTTTATTACTAAATTAATATCACTAGAACTGTATATGATACTAAAATATGCTAAATATGCTAAAATTTTCAAATACGAAGCAATAAATATTAGGAAAATAAAAAAGTGTGATTTGCTTTATTATTAACAAAATGGTGCCTGTGTAAGATTTTTAGAATCAAATAACAAAAAAGCAGTATATTTATAAAAAAACTACAAGATACCAAATATTTGTAAATGTTATAACAATTCCAACGGTTTCTTACTCAACGAAATCTGTTTACGTATAAGCGAGCACGACCACTTCAAAGGTACGCTTGTACAAACAAGCTGGGAGCTACAAACAGCTGACGCTACTCAACTGTGACATGTTTCTTGCTCCCGGTTATCCAAGAGTACATTTAAAGTTGTTATAATGTAACAATAACACAATGTTCAACATCGATCAAACAAATTTAAAATTCAACATCGCTGCACTATAGCCATCTCACAAATAGTAATATTATTAACCTGTTCATAATTAAAATCTATACTAAGTATAACTTGTAAATAACTTACTAAACGAAGAATGAAAGCTTTTGTCACTTTTTACAACAGTAGTTATAGTAGTAGTTCATACAATTAGCCTTATGTTGAAATAACTATAGAATCACTAATATGTCAAGACCAATTTAAGTTATAGATATTTCTAATTCTAGGTTTAGACGTAAACCAACAAAGTGATCAGTATAGATTAAGTCAATATTTGTACAGTACCCTTCACTAATAAATACCTCTTGGTTCCAAACATGTTTAGTATTGAGTCATAGGTTGAACATACGTCGTAAAATATTCACGCTAAATCTCTATGTGTTCCATCTAATAGCTTTTAACGAGCAATTCTTGTATATAAATAATCTGAAACGGCTCCAACGACTTTCATGAAATTTAGTATGCGGTGGGTTTCGGGGGGGGGGGGGGGTGATAAATCGATCTAGCCATGTTTCATTTTTATAAAACGTTGTTTTATCCGTGTTTTCAAGCAATAAAAACTGCTACAAAGTCAATATTCCTGGTTTGTATTGTATAATAAATGAAATTTGGTAAATTACATCTGATGTATCATAACAAAAGTAGTAAGCCAACCCTCGCACCCCATATGTCATCGAAAATGCCTAAATAAATTTGTTTGTATAAATTTACGAAGGTTCAAACCGAAAGGAAATTTTGATTGTGAATAATTATAAGTTGATGAATAATTTCACTACTTTAAAAATTAACTTTATTTACCTATTTCATATACTTTGGCCCACGCGTACTGCCAAAGTCAAATGCCTGCAAACCTTAACTAACATTATAAAAGATCTCATGATTTAGATGTTTCGACGTCTGCAAGATTTGCGGCAGCGTGCGTCACAAAGTGTAGCTACCGAAAATGACGAGCAACGAGAATGTCGATTAGAAGAACAAAGACGTCGTAGGCCTTTAGAACTTAATAATTATTTACCAACGTATAAATGTGACGTCACTGCAGGTGTGCAAATCACGCCAGAAACATTTTAAATTTTGTCTATCCATTGCGGTGCATTGCATTTCCCTGAGAAACGGGTTTCTAATCGCATAATAGAAACTCTGTTGGTGACTGTTGTTTGCATGGACGAATTTTTATAGAGCAACAGACATTTTCAAACGAATTAGTACGTCTTGTTTTAAACTGTCACCAATATTCGGAAGACTTTCATACAGAAAAAAAAACATTAACGCATCTTTTGCTCTAGCGTCCTTTAATTCAGAAGATGACAGAACCGTAAATAGCCATGGCATTTATAGTTTTATCGTTTGTGGAAAAATTATATCATAAAATGAATCCCAAAACATGATTTACCATACAACATTTCGAGCAAAACTTCGGTTTCCTGATATTGAGATAATGATACTCCATTCCAGATCGTTCGTTTAATTAAACGCTTCTATGTAGGGTTTCAGATCACATGGTCATAACTGATGTAAATGTTTACAAAGGTACGGGGTAGGGGGGTATACAATGATACATAATTTTAGTTCTCAGAGCTAAAAATAATAAATTACTATAACTCGCTGATGTGCGGTAATGACATTATCCCAGAAACGAATTGCTGCTTACATGAAAAACAAAGTCCAAATCTCCCATTCCTGAACGCTTCTTTCTGGCATCGCAAAATTTCCCAATAGTTTTCCACAAACAATACTTACCTTTAACTGGATCTGGACCACAAATCTTGGGCTAAGGCGAAGTGAAGATGATTACCACGAGATGCTCTTGACGATCACAGAGTATTTCTACCATGAACTTGCCTAAAACAACCCCAAACTAATTATTTTTATTCTAAGGTATGAAATAATGATTTATTCCAACATACAATACTCACAGTTAAAAGGAACATACATTTTCATGGAGATACAATAACCACACTTGCAAGTCTTGCGGCCCGGGATAAACACAAAAACAAGCAAGAAAGTTATGTCAGTCCAAAACTAGCAAGTTTCTCTTGGGCTGCAAGCTCACTGTGGTGTCTATATCAGTTTCTTTGCTGTACAATTTTGTTTCATGGTAATTTATAATCTAAAGCTAATATAACAACTGTTTTTTAACTTTAAATTTAATGATGAAATTATTATTGCTTGAAAAGCCCTTCTTAAGTGTTTTCGTTAATATGAATATATTAACTAAATAAGTATAATATATACAATAGTGCAAATATGTTAGCTTTATTAAATGGTGTGGTTACCAATTAATCTATCAACTATGTAAGACATTTAGACATTTAAAGAACTAAGAGTGTGGTGTTACTTGTGGTAAAATTTTGCATTGTTTTGAAATATAGTCTCATGTGTCTATGACCTTTATATTATTTGTTAACTCATTAAAACGTTTTTCGCCATTAAACATAGACTGTATAATCCTGTGTCTAAATTAAGTCCTGACAAGAAAATGGATAACTTTAAAGTTTCAAATTTAAACCCCCTATCTTGTGACATTTCATTTTAATGGCCTATTTAATAGAAACACAATGACATGCATAATGCATCTCTATGACGTTCCTATCAAAAGGTATGGGCAAATAACCTCTTTCATCTCAGGGTGTAAATTAAGTCCTGATACACCTGAATATATTCAAAATGAATTGCGTTTTCGATGTCCAACCTTCACCATACTTATTAAAATACTCTATTGGATTTTTCGAGTGATAAGAACATGTTTCCTCTCCTTTCAAAGGGGGTACGGGGAGTTAACTTTAAATTTTCAAATTGCAACCCCTATCTTGTGAAATGTTATTTTAAAGCTATATTTAATAGAAACACAATACACCTTTGAAAAGGGGAGGGATCTCGTTATCATTCAAAAAATCTAAGAAGTATTTGAATTAAATTGGTGAAGGTTGTACATCGATATATTAATCCATGTGGAATATATCCAGTCATATCAGGACTTAATTTACATCCTGTATATACATTACGTTTTGACGGGGAGTGGGCTTGGGGGGTCGTGATCTGCGAAGTTATGCAACAATATTCTGTCGCAACACAATAGGCTGATTTTGAACACAAAATCCACCTATAATGAGCTACGGGTCATGTAGAGTTGATATAACTCATCTATATGATTGGTGGAGTGAAAATATATGTAGGACGGAGATAACTATTGAATGGTGGGAAATGTTCAATAATTATTTAATGATTTATAAGGATCGTAGACGTGGACAGGGCCGTATTCATCATTGTCGGGTTCCGGAAAATATATTCGGCCGTGTCCCATCATCGCGCCCCCCTCCTTTCACCGCTTCGCAAACCCCCTCTCCCCCCGTTAAAGCATTGGCATCTGATTATTTACTAAGATATGTTGCTAAAAATTAGTACGAAAAAATCTTATTGACTAGTCCATTTTAAGCATTTTAAAATTAATTTAGTGAACTCTAAACATATATAATAATTAGTCTACTATTTGCCCGATTTAAATTAATTTGAGATATTAGTGATTGTGAGAAAGAGCTTTAAAAGACGTGCTTTTTTAATTGTATTTGTATTTTCAATTGAAGATAATTCGTTTTTATCGACATTCCAGTTATGACTGATCGGGTCAGACCGAACGGAAGTGTTGAAGTATTTGTTGTTTGATCACAAAAACTATTAATTACTTTTCCGCTTGGATGCACGGTGTAAATGTACACGCTCGAGATTGTTAAATCAAAAGTAAGATTATTACTTCAAAAGTAAACGTCTTAGTTTCTTAGAAAATTTCCTAACTGGAAAAAAAACAAAGACGTAATAATATACAGCATTTTCTTTGTATAACACATTATTTTCATCTTATTATTGGTTGCGCCTTCACAAGTATAGGCTACTATAACAGTTCTGTAAAGTAATGCTTGTTACGTCATAAAATAGTGAAGGCGATCGAATAGTACAGCTGAAGAAATGGTTCACTACCATTTATCGCTTTGTTTTGAATACAAGCAGTTTTAACCATAAATATTTACTCGTATTTAATACTTAATATACTATAGTCTATAATATAATATATACTATATAATATATTAATATATATATTATATAGTATATATTATTATATAGTATATATTATATTATAGTCTATATTATATAGACTATTAATATATATACTATATATTAATAGTCTATATAATATAGACTATAATATAATATAGTCACCAATAAAGCCTTTTATTATAAGTTTAAGAAGTGGACATTTCTGTGTTGACTACCAGTACAGAGTTATAAAAATATTGGTTTAAAATTAATTAAAATATATTAAACTTCTAAACTAAACTGATGTCTTCCTGCACAGTGTGTCCACAAAGTCAAATCACACTTTTAATTGTTTATAGCTACTTTATTATTAATCGCAAGTCTATGAAAAATATGTAAATCAAAACAGATGTTTATGAAGTTTTATTTTGATTAGTTGAGTTACCACTGTAGTTGTCATCTAGTAATATGTGGCTAAAGTATTAGAAAAACAGTTATCATAACAACTTTGAAAATGAAAGTTCAATTCATTTTGTGGCTAGCAAAGCTTAGTCCTGTGATTTCAATGCAACTTGATATAGTCGAGTGTTTCCTGAAAATCCCTCTGGTAGACGCAGCGTTTATCGATGATATAGTAAGTATAAGGAAACAGACAGCTTATTGGGCAAAAAGCAGACAGGTAGGCCAAAACAGGAGATGAAGCCATCAAGAACATTCAAAACTGCTTTGTAATCAGTTAAAAATGTCTATGTAGAAACGTTGACATGAGTCGAAGTTCCTAATTCTACAGCTCACAAATGTTTGACGAAATGATTTAAATTTGGTTAAAATGGTTATATAGATAAACTATTTACAGCATTAGGTTATAAAACTTTGAACCTAATGAAGAATTAAAGACTTTATAAATAATGACTCTGCTGGTGTTATTCTGTATGAAAAAGTGTAGGATAAACATTTTATAAAACGCACTTTTTAGTGATGAGGTAACCTGTAATTTTTCTGGAAATGTGCATCGTCACAAACTTTTATACTGAATACTTCAAGCATCGAATCAGAGCTTGAAATTAGCAGAGATTGAATCAGTTGCCCAGAAGTGCTGATTAAAGTATGGGAGGAGATCAAAGTTCGCTTGGACGTCTCCAGGGCGATTCATGGTGCTCATGTAGAGCTCAGATACACTGACGTAAAACTAATTAAAGTACTCTTTAATCCCATGTTAATCTCATTCATATCCCGTATATACATTTGTAAAAAGGGTTATTTAACAGGGTGACATGGCTTTGTAGGCACTCTGTATTTATAAATATACCTCTGTATTATTCATATACTAAGAATAATGGCTAAATTTATGTTCCCTAAGTTTCTTCATCTATAAAAGCGGCAAAATGAATAAAGAAGTTTCTTATGTCCAAACTGTATTAATTTTTGATGCAGGATTAAGAAGTTACTTCTCCTGATATCGTTGATTTTTGTAATCATCACCTATAATTTGAGGTACAACATGTTAAAAACTATTGAGCTGCTCCTCACCTACATGTTTTTGGGGAGATAAAGGATAAATTTTAAATCTAAAAAAAGTCATCCTTAAGGAATACATATCTACGAAGGAGGTTTTAAAATTTCTAACGGTTTGAAAGATATGAAAGGGTGCGAGTTTTGAACACCCAGTATAGGCTGCGAGACATTTGAGATCCTCAAGTGCAATCGAATAGGGTCGTTGAAAGTATTATTTTACGTTAATTTCATAGCTTTTAAAATCAACCTCCTGAAGACAGAAATGTAGAACGTTTTACCATTCCACTTCAAATTATTGGCATTTTGTCTCAAAGCAGGAACTTTAGGCAATTAATTGTTAGACACAAATGACAATGGCTTAAAATGAAAATTTGAAATTTCTATAATATGAGTTATGACTTCAGGGAATGGCATATTGTTTATGATTTATGGACATTATATATTATAATAATTATATTATCATAGATTAGGAACATGATTTTATCTATGGAATAATGTAATAAAATGTTTTATATTTATGTTTATATATATGTTTACATATTTATGTTTATGTATATATTTTTTTTCTTAACGAAATTAAGAATTGCATAAAGGGAAAACGAACTCATTCGTATGCACCATTTTAGTGTAATATCTTTCGGGGAAAATCTTAGAAAACCATTAGTATCAAGAGATAATCGTATTTCATAACATTTCACTAGTTTTTAGCCTCTAAGTGTACAGAAGGGAAAATATATGGATTTGGAATTGATATATCAATTTCTATTTACAATATAGTTTTAAAGTTAAGTACCTGTTACAAGAGGATCCTCTTGATGTTGTCACTCTTAATCGTGTTTAGAATCAGCAGGTGAACTTGCATGGGCGTTACCTAGTAACATTTTCAGGTTTAAATACATGCATACATATATATTTGTATACCTTAAGACAGTTATAAGCATATATTTTGAGGGGTCTATCAAATATTTGTATATTGAGCTATCAATCTGCAGACTTATGAATATGACTTGAATATGTTTGGCATAAAAATGTTTTATATACATTTTTAGATAATTGGGAACTTACTAATATACTTCAAAATGTCACCAAAACATTTTATATCTTGTTTATTGTACAATTAACTCATTTATAAATCTGCATCGTAAATATTAGGCATTTGGAAAGGAAAATTTTCAATAATTTATCATAACAGTACACATTTATAGACATTGTTGGATTGCTTTACTTAGAGCTAATAATTAATTTCTACATCTTTTAAAAGCAGATGTGGGTTTTCGTACATGAAAAATATTTCATAAAATTAATTTTCTTATTATAAATATCTTTTCTTTGTTTGAAGGTTATTTTTGACGATGGAAGGATTGTGAAGGGAACAGGATTTTTCCGGACATTTGCCATCGTTCAGTGAAACAATAAATCAGTAACACTACGTTTCGAGATCTGCAATCTGATCTCTTCTTCAGGTAAAGAACTAACCTAATACATAATATTACAAACTAGGTTAAAATAAACAAATCTTACCAAAGCGTTGTGGTACGCCTAAGTCAGGAATCACAACCTACATGTTGTTTGTCAACTTCACTAACTCTATAAACATGCAGTTAGTGAAGGTGACAAACAACATGTAGGTTGTGATTCCTGACTTAGGCGTGCCACAACGCTTTGGTAAGATTTGTTTATTTTAACCTAGTTTGTAATATTATGTATTAGGTTAGTTCTTTACCTGAAGAAGAGATCAGATTGCAGATCTCGAAACGTAGTGTTACTGATTTATTGTTTCACTGAACGATGGCAAATGTCCGGAAAAATCCTGTTTCCTTCATAAATATCTTATTATAAATATCTATCAGCATTTTTTCTAATATTTCAATAGCATAACTGATTAAAGTAATAAAGCAAAAACCATCTTTATTTATGATACTCGCACAAGCTTTTCTATCTTTTATTTCCTTTGTTAATCCAATATATGATCCTGCATTTAAAACTCCGTGTTTATTTAAACATAGAATCAGCTGTTAATAACGTTTTAATGTACAACTAGAACCTTTATTTGGTTGATTAGTTTGCTCTGGACGAGATAAATTGTTGTATTGTTTAGTGATAAAATCGTTTACATTGAATATTTCTTCTGCTCTAAATTGTAATATAAATTGAGCATGTGTGTGTTTCAACGTTTACTAAAGTTCGATCATAATCACATTATAGGGATTATAGTTTTATACCTGTAAACGTTTTCAATTAGCATGAAAGTTTTCAATTAATTGTTCAATCTCAGGTCTCAATATAAATAGATATTTGAATAATATCATTAAGTTATCACTCGAATTTGCTAAAATGGGTAGCTTTAAAAGGCCATGTACAGTAGATAAAACCAACATTAATAAGATTTTCGATAGGTTTATCTTGATTTTTAAGCGATTCATCTATTTCTTTCAACATTTCAGATCTCGTTTTGCCATCAACTTAATAAATAATATTTCAGCTATTAATTGGATTTTTCCTCCATAAATAGTTTAAGATTTTACTTATTCTTCTTAAAATGTTTCTTTAACACTCTCAGTTTGTCTATATCATACATATTTTGATAATCGTAATTTTATTTTCTCAAGCCCAAGTCATTAAATAATTTAATTATTTTTTATAAAAATATAACCTTTATTCTTGATCATGATGTACTTTAAATTTATGACGTATATCATGATTTTTCTGTAATAGTTCTTTTTTACAACAGGTACATGATCTTTTTCCACGCATAATATTTTTAGAAAAAGTTTGTAATTCCGGATTTTCTAAAATTGAATTTTCTATAACAAGGTATTAACTCCATTTTATCATACATTGAGGCATATTATGGCCGAACTTTGGGAAAATTAGAAACGTATTTGGAAGAAAAATTGCAATTTATAATGTCGTAGAGTAGAATCTGTATTTGGGAGAATTAAAACATTTTTTACAAATATTCTAACAATTTATCTGAAAATTTCTCTTTTACACCCAGGCTTACAGCTGTTCACGTAACTATCCTCATTATTTAGTGTTTAATTCCGGAATTTTTCAAAAAAATTCGAATTATAGAATGTCAGGTTTGTTATATTTTATTTTCAAATTAATCGTTATGGAATAATAATAACTGATTTCAGCTAATAATGAAATGGCAGCATATAGTCACTGTGAAGTAATAACTAACTTCAGCTAGTTATGTAAAGGCACCATAATATAACAGCTATGAAGCAATAACTAATTTCACCTATTAATGAAAAGGCAGCACATAGTCAGGAAACCAAAATCCATTTAAACTAATTTCCGGGTTAAGCCAAGGATTCCATAGGAACACGTGTAAGCCAATTATCACTGACCAAAGGTGGATTAACCTTGTTAGTTCATTTCTGAGAATCACCCTTTGCGGTTCTTTTTAACTTTTAATTGATTCTAAATAATTGGTTCTCTTCTTGTACTTACAAATTTGGCTGCAAAGGCCATATGTGTCGCAGTTACGAGGCTTTAACCCTTTTAGTTATAAGAAAATAACTACCTAATTAATATTGGTCACTTAAATCAATAACGTTACAGATTTATTTCTTGATATGCTAACTTAAAATTTTCCTTCCATTTTTTCATTTATAATTTTATGTAATTTATTATAATTAAATGTTTAGTAGCTACAGATTTTTAATATTTTAAATGATGTAATTGCCCGTTTTTCACTAGTGGAAAAACTGCTAATGGTAAAATTTATTTAGACATACTAGAAATGTATTTATACCATGAACTAGAAAACCTAAAACCTTATTTTATTTTTTTAAAGGTGCCCTTACACAGAGAACTTACTTAGAGTGGTCGATGGATTGAGTGCGGCCCAGTACCACCTCCTCACCCCCACGGTCCTTAGATACCAAAAAATATTATGTATGGGAATTCATAAAAGACTAAGGCTGCAAGTTCAAAGTGTTAGTTACAGAACTGAGCCTAAGAATGATCGAGGCTTTTCATGCATTAATGATAAAATGCGTCATTGAGTGTTGGTAGTTAGGCAGCCAAATTAACTATTTTTTTTCCATCAATGGAAACCAATTTCGAAGTTCACTTAAAGGTGATACCCAATATAACTGAAAATTATGGGTGTTACATTGGATTAAATACATTTTATTCCTGAGTTATTACAACACTATTGTTTACAATCTAATGAAATTGTTCTGTTATTTTTGCTACACGATTGATGTATAGTTAGTAGAAATTCATAATGCAGCTCCGTTAATACTGATCGCAGTTTTGGTAAAAGATATATTTTTCCTGGTAAATGTAGTATTTAAGCAATTGTTTTTAAAAAGCAAATAAATGGATAATTTATAATTCAGCTCATAATTCACACTATCATATAGCGTATTTATTCTGCATACATAAACACTGTAAGTAGTATGTTATATGGTAATTTTGTGTAACTATTGAATTGGTAACTGATATGTTTCAAACAATAGTATTCATAATGCTTATCATTTGCTTACGGAACATTACACATTTCAAATTGTGGGTTTTATTAAAAATTATGACAGGTCTTTAAAATCGGTTTAATAGTATTTCAAAATTTGAATAGTATGCAATGGATTTTTTGTGGGCTCTAAATTGTATTGTTAGTTTTTTTTACATTGCGTGGGAAATAAATGGACTCAAACGGAAAAAATAGATAAAGCAGTCAAACTTCGATAGTCAGGGTATTTTTAATTCAAAATGTTTGGCACTATCAAACGTTTCTAAAGGTTCCTTGACATTCCTAATATAGAGCCTGTAAAATACAAAACCTTGGATGATTCGAAATTTTTATTTTTACCTTCGCCTTCGGATGTCTAAGTAATCCTGTAAAAGAAAAGTAAATACTCACAGGAAGGCCCCTGGAATCAATGATACTGAATTGTATAGTTTGACAACTTGAATACACAAACGCCCCACAGGTGTGGTGGCCATATACTCCCCAATATAAAAATACATGTAGCTGTTCGTAGAACAGTTATTCCTATAAACAACAAAGTCATGACACACAATTTTGTAAAGTAAAGAATTAAAACTTCTATGTCACCCGGGAAAGTTAGATCGGGTGATAGGTGAATTCCGAACGACCACCAATGGCCGGGCAGCGGACTGCTTCCAAGGATAGTACCGCTCAGCGGTCACCCATCCATGCAGCAACCACGCTCGACGTTGCTTGATCTAGTTATCTTGCGATAACCGCTGTACCCGCTACACTGCACCATTGGCATGTTCCCTGAGCTTCTAATTAACTACGAAAATGCAATGACAACTTTTGCAGCGTGCTAACAACTTAACACAGGATATTAAACTTAACACATGACTATCAATACATTATTTTTTTGGCTCGGCACTGAAAATTCTCGTGGAGATGCACTTAACTTGACAAAAAGTGAACTCAGTATAATCCTTACTTGGATTCAAAGGAATGCAAAGTCAAACCAGGCAATTTAGTCAGTGGCATTCCCACTCTTCCTGAATTCAATGCTACCAATTGAACTATAAAATGCTCTTGGTCACTTCTTGCTCTTTCTCTTAGATATAGTATGTAGGAATTTACTGTTGTCTACCGTCTTGAATAAAGGCATTATAAAGAAATATTCTTTTGAAAAAGCAGTTGGAATATTCGAACCATCAAGAGAGTACCTTCAAATTTTTATCTCCTTCGACTATAACAATGCGAACTGATGAAAAGCCTCGTGTGACCCCATAACAGGCCAACTAAGCTTTCTCTATTACCTTAAGTTTTCTCCAACTGAGGTAAAAACAGTCCATAACCATGTGCTACGAAGGTTTGCAACCCCCAGTTATAAGGTGAAATGAGACCAAGTAAACAGAAACCGCCCTTGATCATTCACAAAATAATTTTGACAGTCAAGCAGACTTTCTTTAAGTCTGGAAAGAAGGAGTTGACGGTGAAGCTGAAGTAACCTCAACATCGTCTTGAGATTGGGAAGATGAGGGTGTATGAGAAGCCAGTGTATTCCGTATTCGTGTGGCCGGCATGAAAGAGTTCTCTATTAGAGAATAAGGCTGGTGGTAGAGTTTGAGACAAAGTAAGAGGATCTTGCAGCTGGCGATATGAAGAGGTAGACAGATATGTGGGTTTAGAATAATTACTTTATGCTGTCAGGAAAGTGTAAAACTCGGCTTAGACAATGTAATAGCAATAATGCCATGCGGCCAATATTTCCTACCCTAACTTGAGAAGGACGCGATTGACTTTCCAGCAGATCCGTTCTATTTCCAAGCACTTCGGAGTATTAGGAAAGTAAATATATTTCTTACCTACGTCTGGTGGCTGATGTGACTAATCATCTCTCCTGGCTGGTGAATACATTTTTCCATGCCGAGAACAAAGTAGTAGGATATGTTTGAATACATATACAGGATGTAAATTAAGTCATGATACGTCTGGATATATTCCAAACGGGTTGAGATATCGATGTAAAATCCTTACCATAGCTATTAAAATAATGTTTCTGATTTTTGGAGGGTAAAAATATTTCCTCCCGTTTTCAAAGGGGAATAGAAGGGGGTAACTTTAAATTTTCAAAGTGAAACCTCTATCTTGTGAGATGTAATTTAAAAGATAATTTCAATAGAAATACAATGTCACTAAGAAAACACCTATATGGCATATAAAATGAATGGGCAAATAAAAAAAAGGAATCTGTAGGGACAATGCCAATGTCTTGCACATATCAACACAATGCATGTGTGATATCTTTTACTAAGACTGTGAGGGGCCCAGCTTACCCCTTTACTTAGTATTTAATGTTTCTAGTGTGCATGGTTTTGGTAAGAAGTGTCTTTTTCTAAGTCATTAAAAAGTGATTATTTGCCCATCAATTTTAAGGGGGGGAGGAGAAAATATTGTTATGTCTAATGGTAGCAGATTCACCCGGTAAGTGATCCGTGTTCGAGTCCCGGTGGAGCAAGTAATTTTTGTGATTCAATGTTTATTGAAATTTTACATATATATATATATATATATATATATATATATATATATATATATATATATATATATATATATATATATATATATATATATATATATATATATATATATATATATATACATATATATATATATATATATATATATATATACTGCAGTGAAACCTGGTGTATAGCTTTTTAATCAATAAAAACTACAAAATGTCCATATTTGTAAAAAACTATTCTAAGTATACTCGTATTATGAAGAAACAAAATATGAATGGGAGGATTTGTTCCATTTATGTAGTATCATGAGTTTCATTATATATATTATTTTTATAATCAAATAATAATTTTACATAAATACGAATTTTGTGTTGCTTAATTTAAGTATTGTTGGGAAATATTTAATAAAAAAGCAATGCAGAACTTTTGACGTATTATTTTGGAGATAAATCAACATAAAATCAACATATTTGGACCTGGTGGGTGTATAAAGAGTGTAGTTCTGGATTTATTGTTTGTTTGTGTCGAGTTGCGTAAGTGTTACACAAACAAACGATATTTTCCCTCAGATTGCTTTTCGTTTTCCTCTTAGCCTACAAAAGCATTATATTAACATTCACTTAGGCCTAAAATTGGTTGTTATATAATGAATGTATTTTTACAGAGTTCTTCTTATAATGTGAGTTATAAAGGAAAGCGTTCTTAATAAGACCATATTAATGATTTCATTCACACATAGTTAATGTTAGATTTACAATTACACAGAATAATAATACTAAGGGACAATTATAATTTAAATATCCCTTCCGACTGAATCGGAAGTAAAGTAGATTTCCCAGATGCCGTCATCTCCAAATGTCTACCCGAAGATGCTTTATTAGTTTAGATTCGCAAAATACTGATGAGAAAATATCTCTCAAGATTATCACATTAATACATCAGTGTCACTTTGAAATGTTCAAAAACTCCATAATCTTAAATCTCACTACACACACATTGCTATGAGTAAATGCATATATACGTAAGATATGTGCATATAAAAGATGTATGTATATAAAATATATATATATATATATATATATATATATATATATATATATTTAACAAACATTATTGTAAATGATCTGAGAATTCTAATGCACTGTTCGCTATAACATAATAACTTATATATATATATATATATATATATATATATATATATAAACATGGATTTAATTAAGTTACAGCTAATCTGAAATTATGTTTGTAAAACATTCACTTATTAATTGGTCCCATCTTGAGAAGCCTTAGGAGTTTAAGAAAGAATAAATGTTGCTTTAAATTACATGATAACTTTAAGAAATAATCAATTTATAGTTATGTTGGAAATACCCGAAATAATGATTTTGCTGAATTACGAACTAACGCCATTTTGAATATTCCGTGGTTAAGAGTGACTAACGAACTCAATGAAGCATTGTATAAATTCTGTCTCAGCGCCACATTTAGTCTGCACATATTATATTAACTACAGCAGTTATCGTATTCACAATAGTTCCGGCAATGTTGTATACCTCTTTGTACATCTGCTTTCTAGAAAGCACACGAGATATATGTAGAACAAAACGTTGAAGCAAGCATTATTGTAAATGATCTGAGAATTCTAAAGCACTGTTCGCTATAATTCATAATAATGTATATATATATAACCATTCTTTTACAAATTTTGAATGGAACTTTGGAATCTCGAAACCATTAGAGATAATTAAGAAAGTGACAGAATAAAATTATATAAATAATGTTGTGAATTATTCGAGTTAAAACCTTTGCTCTTGTGATGTTTTACTGGTTGAACTGGCTAACGAACTTACCCAGTATAGGTAAATACTGCCTCTGTACCAAATTTTGTTTGAATATATTCAGAACTAAGGTAGCTGTAGTGTTCACAATTATTCCTGCATTGTTGTGTACATCTTAGAACTTTGTACGCCCGCTATCTGGGAATCTTACGAGATATAAACAAATCCGTAGAAACATTATTGTATTTGGCCTGAGAATTGTAAAACGCTTGCTTGCACAATAACTGATATATAACCATCCCTTGAATAACCGCCATCTTGAAACGTATCGAAAAAAGTGAAAGAATCAAACTACGAGATCGACCTAATATATTTACAAAATATACCGTTTTTTGTCTATGATACGAATGGGTTGTTTTATAAGTTTTGCGATTATCCACCAGTAATCATGTTCACAAACTCGCGTTATATTCCATAATCCCGTAAATATATACAGTTTTGGATTATGATGATTGTGGACAGGGTTCAAGATCGGAAAACCTTCGAAAACATTCCCGTAAATTTCATCATGGGGGCGATTGCAATGGGTAGATTACTATGAGTACTAAGGCTTAATTAAATTTGTAGTTGTGATGATAATCAGATGTCTAATTAAGAGCTCAATCGCAGCAATGGTGCACTTAAATTTGTGATGGATTAATAATAAGTGACTGTTTGCCATTAAAATATCAACTATCCATTTGATTGCTATACCATGTGTTAAATATTTCTAATTACGGTAACATTATTTTTAATTGATATTCCAAATATATTTTAGAAATTTCAGGGCTAAAAGCAAATGGAACACTAAAACAAAGTTCAGTAAAATATATTCATCATTATACGTATATCATACAGTGTTGGTACATAAAAAAGATTGAATCTCTTTCCATAAAAAGCTAAAAACTATATGCAGCTCTAAATCCGTGAAAGTAACTAAGAGTTATCACATCTTCCTTAATGTATAGCTCTATTGCTTTTAACTTAACCTTAAACTGTCCAGAAATTACCATTCTCTAGGCTCAAAATATAAATATATTTTATGATAATTTTTATCGTGGATGAAATTAGATACACAATCTTGGTAGGAAACGTTATATGATTTTAATTCATAATCTGTACACGACTATCAGTTTATTCTTATAATGATAAATGTAAATAAGCACTTCTTAATAAAATCTCTCCTGTGTATAAAAAAATACAACAGAACATCACGAAAGAAGTAGTGAAAAGACGGGCATACAGAAGGATGGACTGCCTTTTTGCATATCGACCCTGAAAACAACTTTAGACGAAGAGAAATTTATGTACCATGTTTCAAGTCTCCAAGACCTTCTAGCAAGTCATCTAACAAAGGGACAGAAAGACAAGCAAACATACGGACGGACTACTCTCTGACGTTTTGTCACAAAAATCAGTAGGTTTCTTCATTGGAATCTATGTATTAAGTTTCAAGTTTCTAGGATATTTATACCAAGAGTTATCACACGTACGGACAAGCAGACCTCAAATGGAATAAAGGGCTAATTTTTCTTTGCCCCAAAAATTAATACTTTCTTGGACAAAGAGTAATCGATATACCAAAAGTTACAAGTTTTAACGATATTTCTATCTAGATTTATCGCACTTAGGGGCAGACGGACACCAGGAAGACTAACGGACTGTCTTTTGGTTTTTTGCCCAAAAAGTCAAGAGATTTGTTCCTTGGAACCGAAGGGATAAATGTACCAAGTTTCGAGTTTCTAAGACTTTTCCATCTAGAGTTATCGCATATACGGGCAGGCGTATGTCAGGCAGATTAACAGTCTAACGTTTTGTTTTGCCCCAAAAAATTAAGATACTTTCTTGGATCAAGAGGTATCTATGTACTAAGTTTCTAGGAATTTCCCATCGGAACTTTCGTATCCGGACGACTGTCTTTTAGATTTCTGCCAAAAACTTAAAAAGTTTCTAGGACTTTCCCATCGCATACACGGGCAGACGGATCTTAGGATGAGTAACGGACTGTCTTTTGGATTTTTGCCAAAAAGTTATAAGGGTTCTTCCCTGGACCAAGAGGAATTTATGTATTAAGTTTCTAGGACTTTCCCATCGCATATACGGGCAAACGGATGTCAGGCTGATTAACGGACTGACGATTAATTTTGCCCCAAAAATTAAGATGCTTTCTTGCACCAAGAGGAAACTGTGTGCCAAAGTTTAAATTTTTTATTACTTTCCCATCAAGAGTTATTGCATATACGGGCAGACGGACGAAGACGATATTCAGAATCGTAATAAAAGAATTGTTCTATTATGAAGATGAAAGAAGCTATTTAGATTTAAAACGTTAAGTTTAAAGTTTAAGGAAATATAGAAGCACGAAAGCTCAAAAAATTGTTCTAATATTTAAATATGCACTACTGTATATATTCAAAACTCGCATATACCAGTGCAATAACATATTGTGCAACTATTGCTATCTCTTCCAGATTAATCACATTCTTAATATCAACTTCTACCATAATATGAGATATCACAATCGCAAACGGTCAACACATAAAAATGTACAAAAAATAGTGAGGCTGTATCTTAGCAACGATGACAACTTCACGCTTTTAGTTAAACCACGCAGTAAAGTAGGTGAGAAGAAGGGAAGTCATCCGGCTAATGCGGCTCATTTCATTGAAGATTTGTAACTGTCACTGTGACAATGGAACACTGTGAAAGGTACGGTCGTCATGTCCCTCGGTTACATGCCTTACATTCCAGCTAATAGTATCCTTACATTCTAAAATTACAAGGAAATAACTATGGAGTAACGCGTGTGTACGAATATCTCAATGTAAGGATTAGTAAGTAGATGTTATCTATTCATTCATCAACTATTTTCTTGGCCTTTGTGTTTAGCTTGTGGTAGGTAGAAGACGAAATGCATTTACATATAAATGTGGCTAAGGAATGCTAATTTAGAAATTATTGTTCTGTAGATGCTGGTTAAAGAGACAAAACGAGTTTTGAAAACTTTAAGATAATTTAAAATATACACAGTCTAAATGATTTAGCTCACGGTGAGAGACATTGGAGAGAAAATGTTCCAAGAAAGTTAACCATACTGACGTAACATGTTTTGATTTAAATAATTTATCCTCTTTGGAAATATAAATATTCAATGGCAAAACATAAAAATTTCCTACACTCTTACTCATAAACAATTCTAAATGAAGCAAAGCGTAACATTTACAATTCTAATTAAGTGTATATACTATGTAGCATTATTGAATACAATTTCCAAGTAAGGGTGATTTGTACCCATTTAGAACTAATGTGTATCTGCACGTATTTGTAAATTAATGTTCCACGTGATGGAAATATATGTTCATATTTAAGGTTACAATAAGAGGGAAATTCAGAAGTAACGAAAATATGGAATAGTAAAATAATCTTTTACTGATACGATTATGTAGATTTAAATTATTACTGCTACAAGGTAGGAGGTTGATATAACAGGTATATGTATTTGTAATATTGATAAAAAAGATATTTGTTTATTTTTAGAAAATTAAAATCTTTGAATATGAGAGATACAGAAATAGTCCGTACTGCTTTACCAGACTGCTGATCTACCAGTCATTTAAACTAATTATCTGAGCGATCATAAAAGTGATTAATAGCAACAAAATACCTGTTTAATATGATGAAGCTAATTTGCTCATTTGTTAATGTTGTATGTTCATTAAATTATTTCATGTGTAATATAAGTTACAATACAAATATAATTACAAAACTGTTGAACATTAATACTAAATGTTAGTTTAAGTTAGTTCCGAAAGAGGTATTGAACAGACGGATAGATAGTTGGACGGACTAAAATCAGTCTAGGTTCTGCTTGTTAACAGTTATTGCACAGAAGGACGGCCATACGAACTTCTGGATAGACGGACGGACCCAAAATCAGTAGTGTTCTTCCTTCGACCATATGTACCAAGTTTCAAGTTTCTAGGACCTATCTATCAAGAGTTATTGCACAAAGGACGGACAGAAAACGTACGAATAGACGGACGGATCCAAAATCAGTAGTGTTCTTCCTTCGACCATATGTACCAAGGTTCAAGTTTCTAGGACCTATCTATCAAGAGTTATTGCACAAAGGACGGACAGAAGAACGTACGGATAGACGGACGGACGCACAATCAGTAGGGCTCTTCCTTCGACCAAGGGAATATGTACCAAATTTCAAGTTTATAGGGCCTATATATATCAAGAGTTATTGCACAAAAGGACGGACAGAAGAACGTACGGATAGACGGACGGACGCACAATCAGTAGGGCTCTTCCTTCGACCATATGTACCAAGTTTCAAGTTTCTAGGACCTATCTATCAAGAGTTATTGCACAAAGGACGGACAGAAGAACGTACGGATAGACGGACGGACGCACAATCAGTAGGGCTCTTCCTTCGACCATATGTACCAAGTTTCAAGTTTCTAGGACCTATCTATCAAGAGTTATTGCACAAAGGACGGACAGAAGAACGTACGGATAGACGGACGGACCCAAAATCAGTAGTGTTCTTCCTTCGACCATATGTACCAAGTTTCAAGTTTCTAGGACCTATCTATCAAGAGTTATTGCACAAAGGACGGACAGAAGAACGTACGGATAGACGGACGGACCCAAAATCAGTATTTTTCTTCCTTTGACCATATATACCAAGTTTCAAGTTTCTAGGACCTATCTATCAAGAGTTATTGCACAAAGGACGGACAGAAAACGTACGGATAGACGGACGGATCCAAAATCAGTAGTGTTATTCCTTCGACCCTATGTACCTAGGTTCAAGTTTCTAGGACCTATCTATCAAGAGTTATTGCACAAAGGACGGACAGAAAACGTACGGATAGACGGACAGATCCAAAATCAGTAGTGTTCTTCCTTCGACCATATGTACCAAGTTTCAAGTTTCTAGGACCTATCTATCAAGAGTTATTGCACAAAGGACGGACAGAAAACGTACGGATAGACGGACGGATCCAAAATCAGTAGTGTTCTTCCTTCGACCATATGTACCAAGGTTCAAGTTTGTAGGACCTATCTATCAAGAGTTATTGCACAAAGGACGGACAGAAGAACGTACGGATAGACGGACGGACGCACAATCAGTAGGACTCTTCCTTCGACCAAGGGAATATGTACCAAATTTCAAGTTTATAGGGCCCTCTCTCTCTCTCTCTCTCTCTCTCTCTCTCTCTATATATATATATATATATATATATATATATATATATATATATATATATATATAGAGAGAGAGAGAGAGAGAGAGAGAGAGAGAGAGTTATTGCACAGAAGGACGGACAGAAAAACGTACGGATAGACGGACGGACGCACAATCAGTAGGGCTCTTCCTTCGACCAAGGGAATATGTACCAAATTTCAAGTTTATAGGGCCTATATATATATATATATATATATATATATATATATATATATCAAGAGTTATTGCACAGAAGGACGGACAGAAGAACGTACGGATAGACGGACGGACGCACAATCAGTAGGGCTCTTCCTTCGACCAAGGGAATATGTACCAAATTTTAAGTTTATAGGGCCTATATATATATCAAGAGTTATTGCACAGAAGGACGGACAGAAGAACGTACGGATAGACGGACGGATGCAAAATCAGTAGGGCTCTACCTTCAACCAATGGAATATGCACCAAATTTCAAGTTTCTAGGTACGTACTTACTTTTCTACGTACCTATATATCAAACGTTATTGCATAGAAGGACAGACGGACGAATGTTTATATATATGGACGGACAACGCCATGACTTAAATAAGGCTCTGTCGGGTCCTTGAAAAAGAAAAAAAGAACTGTTGTACAGTAATAATGTACGCTACATTAATAATGACACGATTAGTTAACTATTTCATGCCGACTATGACTTCATTGTTGATTGGGTTTGTAACAGAAGCTATTTACCTCTTTACATGACTAATGTTGTAGAAAAACAATATTAATAACGCTTATAGTATTGAGTGTATACAATTCCAGGCAACACTGTTCATTACCTCAGGTAGTCATTAATAATGTACACAAAATACTAATGTGGGTAACGTAATAAAGTTTAATGCTAATAAGAAAACTTATCACCATGTCGCAGACATCACTGATTAACTTACTACACTATGATAATTACTTTCACTAAAAATTTTTAACGAAGATTTTTTTCTTGCCTGTACCTTGATACACTAGCCCACTATTGTATAATATGTGTACAAATATCTGCAGAAACCTCTACATCCCGTTCCGGCTTTATTTATTTTGACTGGAATCTCTGTGTCAATAAGCACTCTTATCCTACACAACACTTCACCACTGTGGGTTTCTACACGTAACGTTCCTATGGTGGGAAAAGTTAAGTCAATGTGAATATTGAGTTCAGCTCCAGTTCACCTTCCTCTTGGTGCAGAGTCTGAAATCTGGCGCTGTCACAGAATTAACTCCAGGAATACTCTAGTCAGAAGAGATCCAAATAAATGTTGGCTTTTATAGTCTAGGAGGCGAAGCCGATTTGCACTGCACGAGTATAACCACACATCCTGGGTTTCTTGAAATCGATAAAGGAATTTCTTATAGAAAGAAATAGATCGTCTGTCTAGGGGTTTCTGTGGTCTCAATGCACTTTCGTGTACAATTAAAAAGTGATTGTTGTCTATAACACCAACCGTAATTTGAAACAAAAAGTGGAAAATATGGAGACAACAGGTAAAATATATGTAAAAGAAGCCGTGCCAGCCTGCCAGTAGTGGTGGCACCATATGGACGAGTTACGTTGTTTCTAGGAAACAGCCCTCTCTCCTCTACCCCGAATTACTCAGTAACCCTACCCAAAACTTACGTAGGACGTAGGACAATCTGTTGTCATGCACCCTCCTTATGTCAGTACAACCCCACTAAAGTGGCGTGAGCTTTATAAGGAATCTAATGAAAGGAAGTTGAACATTAAGTAACAATACGTTTAAAATAAATTTGTTTATGGTGCTCTGGAAAAAGTTACTAAAAAGATACTAACAGTCCTCCAAGACTGGAGTTCAGGAAGCAGAATACTAGCAGGAAGGTGATTTTGAAAAGGAAGGTGATTTTTAAAAGGAACGTGTCTGAGTTAATCTTGTAGAACTAATAATTATAAACTTATCAGGCACTTCCGACACGACAAGCAGTGAGATAGTGACGTCGAAATGAAAAAGATTCTGTGGTTTTGGTTTAAATATCAATCTATAATGTACAATTCTAAAGGTACAATAAGTCATTTATGACTTCAACTCATTATATTTTGCATAAATTTATTTTTGTGGAAATATAATAAGTTGATAATTTCAAAATGGAAGTAGGTATAAATTATTAAATTTTTAATCAATTCTTACAATCAAGCATCATGTGTAATTTATATATAATTAAGCATCACAATGTGGAAGATTAGTTTTTAAAACACAATGATTAACAATAATTTGAAACTTTTTATGATAGAGACAAATAATTTCATCTGAAAATACTGTTGTGTCGTATGGTAAATAAAAAATTACACTGAATAGCTGTTCTACCTATATATATATATATATATATATATGACCGAGATGCCTACTTCGGTTAAATAGTGCCTACTTAAGACCATTTACATTCACTTACCTACTATGTCACAGTTTAGCTTGCCATATTGCCTCGATCAGATTTTATATACGTTCGATTATCTATGAGAATCTACGGAAATCTACTTTGGTCAAAATCGTGTTGAAATAGTTGAGTTTACCTTGTCCTGATGAAGAAAATACACACATAATTAGGACTGAAAAGCCTATTACGACCTAGAGGAGAGTCCTACCTACTTACTATGTACTTTCGGTATAAGGGGGAAATTCTTATTAAAGTTTTGCAACTTACCAAAATAATTGTTATTAAAGTTTTGCGTTACACTTGTGTTTTGGACTGTAGTCAGGGAAAGAATGAATCGTTGAGGCATGTATTCATTTCTATGTTTTTCCATTAGCCATTGTTAAAATGTAATATCATAATGTCAAGGAAGCCCGCCAGTTTAAAGTAACCTATGTGAAAACATTCATAACTTTGTTCATTAAGTTAGTTTTATAACAGTACTTAATGCATTAGATGATTTTAATTCGTCACTGGCGCAATCTGGAGTAAAATTTATATATTAATGTTTTTATTTACTACCTGCATTTCACTACCGATCAAGCACTGTTTACTTATTATTAATAAAATTTAAATGTAAACAGATGTTTCAGAAAGTTTGTCGAATTATAGCTGTCAACAGCTGTTTAGTGCCAGTTTAATTTGAATTATGAAACGATATTACGTTTCGTTCTTATCATAACATTCGAATATAAACAACTAATTTTTCAATTTGAACTCGACTTTATTTGGTGAAATGAATGTGTTATGGATGGTTAAAACACTCTAAATGTTAATTCAGACCAAAAGCTATACCTGTTCCAAATTTTAGCACAATCCGTATAGCAGTTTCAGCGTGATTCGAGGACAAACCTCCAAACATCCAAATATCCAAACATTCAAACTTTCGCATTTATAATATTTATAGTCTTAGTCATTATATATTAGACTAATTAATTTATTTCTTAGGAAATATTCCTCTATAGATTCCAAGATGACAAGGATGTCTGCTTATACTGGTACAATGCAGATTGGCTCTTGGCTACTGGTCTATTATTAGGACTATTACCCTTCGACCCTTATCCCCCTCCACCCACCCCAAATTACATTCTGGGCACTGGTATTAATGAAACACATATTCACAGTAGTATTTTATTATTACAGTTGGTTGATATTAATATTTTTCGTTCATATTAAGCAAGATGGTCCTAGTGATTTCTCATGAACTATTTTCTGATGTTACTGATGCAAAATGTCTTCTAAATATATTAGAATTGAATATCTGTTTTATTTAATTCTCTGTTTTCATTTAAAGTATTTCATGCCTTTTAAATGTTAATTGCTCCTGTAACTGTGTTACGAACATTGTAAAAACCAAAGTTAAATGCTGTCTAATACTGGTGTTTATTAGTTATGTCTGGCAATAGTGTCTGGTAGTGGCATCTGGTAGTGGTGTCAGGTAATGATGACTGTTAGTTGTGTATTGTGGTGGTGTTTGTTAGTAGTGCCAAGTAATGATGTTTGGTGGTTGTGTGTTGTGGTGGTGTCAGGTAGTAGTGTCTGGTAATAATGTTAGGTAGTTGTGTCTGGTGATGGTGTCTGGCAGTAGTGTCAGGTAATGATGTATGTTAGTTGTGTCTGATGGTGGCGTCTGTTAGTTGTGTCAAGTAATGATGTTTGGTGGTTGTGTGTTGAGGTGTGTCTGGTAGTAGTGTCAAGTAATGATGTTTGGTGGTTGTGTGTTGTGGTGGTGTCTGGTAATAGTGTCTGGTAATAATGTTAGATAGTTGTGTCTGGTGGTGGTTTCTGGTAGTAGTGTCAGGTAATGATGTCTGTTAGTTGTGTCTTGTGGTGGTGTCTGTTAGAAGTGTCAAGTAATGATGTTTGGGTGTTGTGTGTGTGGTGGTGTCAGGTAGTAGTGTCTGGTAATAATGTTAGGTAGTTGTGTCTGGTGATGGTGTCTGGCAGTAGTGTCAGGTAATGATGTATGTTAGTTGTGTCTGATGGTGGCGTCTGTTAGTTGTGTCAAGTAATGATGTTTGGTGGTTGTGTGTTGTGGTGTGTCTGGTAGTAGTGTCAGGTAATGATGTTTGGTGGTTGCGTGTTGTGGTGGTGTCTGGTAATAGTGTCTGGTAATAATGTTAGGTAGTTGTGTCTGGTGGTGGTTTCTGGTAGTAGTGTCAGGTAATGATGTATGTTAGTTGTGTCTGGTGGTGGTTTCTGGTAGTAGTGTCAGGTAATGATGTATGTTAGTTGCGTCTTGTGGTGGTGTCTGTTAGTAGTGTCAAGTAATGATGTTTGGTGGTTGTGTGTGTGTGGTGGTGTCAGGTAGTAGTGTCTGGTAATAATGTTGGGTAGTTGTGTCTGGTGGTAGTGTCTGGCAGTAGTAGTGTTAGGTAATCGATGTATGTTAGTTGTGTCTGATGGTGGCGTCTGTTAGTAGTGTCAAGTAATAATGCTTGGTGGTTGTGTGTTGTGGTGTGTCTGGTAGTAGTGTCAGGTAATGATGTTTGGTGGTTGTGTGTTGTGGTGGTGTCTGGTAGTAGTGTCAGGTAATGATGTTTGGTGGTTGTGTGTTGTGGTTTGCCTGGTAGTAGTGTCAGGTAATGATGTCTGTTAGTTGTGTCTTGTGGTGGTGTCTGTTAGTAGTTTCAAGTAATGATGTTTGGTGGTTGTGTGTGTGGTGGTGTCAGGTAGTAGTGTCTGGTAATAATGTTAGTTAGTTGTGTCTGGTGGTAGTGTCTGGCAGTAGTGTCAGGTAATGATGTATGTTAGTTGTGTCTTGTGGTGGTGTCTGTTAGAAGTGTCAAGTAATGATGTTTGGTGGTTGTGTGTTGTGGTGGTGTCTGGTAGTAGTGTCAAGTAATGATGTTTGGTGGTTGTGTGTTGTGGTGGTGTCTGGTAGTAGTGTCAGGTAATGATGTTTGGTGGTTGTGTGTTGTGGTGTGTCTGGTAATAGTGTCAGATAATGTTGTTTGGTGGTTGTGTGTTGTGGTGGTGTCTGGTAGTAGTGTCAGGTAATGATGTTGGTGGTTGTGTCTGTTGTGGTTTGCCTGGTAGTAGTGTCAGGTAATGATGTTTGGTAGTTGTGTCTTGTGGTGGTGTCTGTTAGTAGTGTCAGGTAATGATGTTTGGTGGTTGTGTGTTGTGGTGGTGTCTGGTAATAGTGTCTGGTAATAATGTTAGATAGTTGTGTCTGGTGGTGGTTTCTGGAAGTAGTGTCAGGTAATGATGTCTGTTAGTTGTGTCTTGTGGTGGTGTCTGTTAGTAGTGTCAAGTAATGATATATGTTAGTTGTGTCTGATGGTGGTGGTCTGTTAGTAGTGTCAAGTAATGATGTTTGGTGGTTGTGTGTTGTGGTGGTGTCTAGTAGTAGTAGTGTCAGGTAATGATGTCTGTTAGTTGCAAGTGCTTTACACGTTAGCACTATGGATGAATAAATAACAACATATAAAAATATAAGCTTCAGATATTCATAATAGTGAAGAACAAAAAATACAATTAACACGTTGCAATTGAATATCCGGTCATAGTAAAGAAACACATGATGCGTCAGGGACAGATCATTGATGTTATGTGCTCCCTCGCAGACAATTGGATCCAACAAGTTGATCTACAGTCTGCCAATAACGTGTGACCTTCATTGTCACCCTCAACCCTCAACATTTACTGAATTAAGAAGCATGATCGTTTGTCAGGAGTAGGTTGGCCCATATTGTGACTGATTTTAAAATTAACTATGATAATGCATGAATCGACATTTCCTAAATTATCAAATTCGAATTGAATTGGCTTCATGATTTGACTCTGATGACAAAGTCCTTGTTTAGTTTCAAGGTCATGTTGAATCTTATGTGCATATAATTATATGCACATGCGATTGTTACGTTTTTCATCAAAGGTCTAATTAGAGCTTTGTTGAAAAACGTCAAACCGTGGTTAAATCAACATTATTCTTAAAGTAGCACTTGTTTCTCAAATGTATTTTTTGTGAAAAAACGGGATAGTGAGTTTAAGATTTTTTTATCAGTAATACCTTTAATAGAGTGTTATTTTACCAGTTGTATCATGATTAGTTTATTTATTATTTGTATTATAAGTTTATTAGATTATTGTTTAACCTCTTGGACTGAAAATTATGCATTTACATTTATAAAATTAATTTTAAAAAATGGAATATTTTGTTATTGATTGAACATTTTTATCTATATTTTAACGGAATTGTTTTATACTAGCGTTATACTGGTGTTCACGAGTAATTTTGGGATTTACAAAATAAATATCAGGCCTTACATTTTTTTGTTAAATGGGGAAAAGATAGAAACAGAACTATTATAATTATACATTAGAATATCAGTTACATATGGGAAGGGATAATAAAGATACAGAAATATTGGCCATACGCTTAGTCATAATTCTTTAACATTTCAAAATGAATTTTAGCCATGCCTTTTGTTTTTGTAGTTTATTATTTAAAGAAGAAACAACATAGAAGTACCAAATTACAACCTGGTTGAGCTTTAACACTATAGTTTTTTCTCCGTGAAATCTTAATCCTAATCCTAATAGTATTATAAATTTGAAAGTGCCCTTGTTTTTTCACGCGTAAACTATTCAACCTATGGTACTGAAATTGTACAAGGACATGTTTAGGGTCTCTGGTATAAATGTAGGCCTATTCTTGTTTCAAACTTCCCTACGGGTTACGCCCGACTGGTATCTAAATCAGTGCAAAATCCCATCTTGGCCTTTCCTATAGCACAACAAATAAATTTTGTAAATTCAAACATTATTTTCAATTATTTTACATCTATAGTGTGTAAATATTGTAAGGAATAACTATTAGCTTTCGCACTGTTTTTAGATTTCAGTGATTAGGTAAATACATATCTACCTTTAAAAAAGTTCTAAAATATAAGATGGTTTGAATTTGACTCAGAAGTAAAGTGAATTGCCTTTGAAGCAGTTGACAAGAACTTATGCTACATGAAAGTTCTCTTGACTGTGCTTTTAAACTAATGTACCAATTCCAGTTGTGAATGTTATACAAATTATTTCAAATATTTTTCAGTTCAAACAGCAACAAACAATTAAATAGTTTTGTTACTAATGTACATTTAACTTAAAACTTTAGCAAATATGAAATATTAGATGCAAATTACATAGTTACTATCTAAATTTTACTATAAATTTAACGGCAATTATACATCCTATCTTAGTAGCCCTTAGACAGAAGTAGCTACTCTGATCTGTGATCTATAGTTTCTTTATCATGGCAATAATTCATTGTTGTCTGAAATATAATTCACTCGAACCAGAAGTGCCCATACACTTGCAATGCCTACTAAATTGCGTGCAAAGTAGCGGGCAACTGCTAGCAGTGCAGATATTAAAGACAAAGTAGTCTAGTTTTTACTTTAGCTTTAAAGATTGTTATGAAACCTATCTTAGTTTTCCTTTTGACAGAATTAGGCTCTGCAGAGACGCACATTTTCATGATCGAGAAAAATGTAAAACCCAAGTATAGAAAAAAATACTAAGACTGGAATAAATTACAATACATGGTTTGACAATTTTTTTGACCATGAAAAGAAGGAGAACTCAACATTGGTATAGGATATATAATTCATTAAAATCAGAAGTGCTTATACAGGTGCAAAACCTACGACATTACGTGCGAAGGGGCGGGTAACCGCTAGTAATTTTATAAATGCGAAAGTGGCTTTGTTTGTTTGTTTTGCTTTCACGCCTAAGCTATTCAACCGATGGTACTGAAATATTACATGGACATTCTTACGGTCCCTTGGATGAATATATGCCTATTCTTGTTTCGAAAACCCCTCTGAGCTACGCCCCACTGGTCTTTAAAGTAGCGAAAAATGTCATATTGGTCTCTAATGTTGTGAATAATAACTGAAAGAGTTTGTTAAATGTAATTAACTGTTCCTTTTAAACATTATTTTATGACAGCACAGCCACATGTTTAGTTAATTTAACCTCTGTTTTCAATTTGCTTGTATTTATATCGTGAATGCATTGAATAAGCTTGATAGCAACAACACTTCTTATTTCAACCTTTTCTGCAGAAACATTTCGACCAGAGTAAGAAAACATACAAATAACAAAATTGAAGTTAAAGGAAAATTATACTTTTCACTGCACTTTGCCAAATAAACTGTAGAAAAAATACTAATACCTTAAAATGGCCATAAATATATACTGTTTGATATATTTCCTTTTATGTGGTAACAATATAAACAAACATGCGTGCGAAGCTGCTGACAACTGCATTTAATTTATATTTATTATCATACATTATGGCATTTTATAAATAGTATAAGTATTTGGTGTGTTTTTTAATATCCAGTATTTTTAATAAGCTTGTCAAACCATTAAAATATATACACTTCTAGTTTGGCATATTGACGTAGACTTGTCAATTTGTCAACATTGTATAGATCACCTAAAGACTGTTTTGGATTATAATAAAGTATAAATAACTTTTATAATTTGAAGTTCACGTAGTATATTTATTTAAATATTTTTATCTTTGTATGGTATTAGTATTAAAAACAGCAATATTATACAATTTGGAATGAAATCTTATAAAAATAAAGCAGTCTGTTTGAATAAATTTTAACAAAATAATACAATATAAATGCTAATTAAGTCTGAAGAACTCTGTTAGCCTCCTTGAATTAGAGTAAATACGATACTTAGAGTACCTCTCCAACTCTAGATTGTCTCTCAATAGATACTCCTTGAGTTCAGCTTGAAAGTGAGTGGGACAGTCCACTAATCTAAAACTGCCAGGGAGTGGAATTCTCCAAACGAGAAACAGTAAAATATTTATTTAACTGTACAAAGTGATGATTTGATAGCAGAGTCCTTTTGTGACGAGGGTAAGAGCTTGTTGATTAATCCAGATACATTTGAAACTCAAAGCTTCAAATTTAGCTCTCCAATACTGCTTTGACAAAGGCCAATTTTCAACCATATGACATGGCTTTCCTTAAAATGCATAAAACGTGTCCAGCTATCATGTATTATGTATATTCAATTAGAAAAACATGCTCTGTAGGTTAAAGAAAAAAGTATTTACCATTATTCGTTGAGGGAAATGCTCTTGTCGATTGACTCTTGTGAAAGCTAACTTATCTACAATCTCTACATTTTCAATCCGTTGACTTAAAAGTATTATTGTTTAATGTGTGTATGCTTATTTGTGATGATAGTTTAAAATTAAAAAATGTATCACTATGTATACAAAAAAGACTTCTTCAAATTATTCTATAGTTGAGTTATTCACTGTCCTATTTCAATTTCAGTTTTTAATTTAAAATTCTTCTAGCACCTTAAGTAACACATTCCTTTAAGGAATGAATTTAACAACCCCACTTTCCCATACTTTAAATTAACTAACAATAACTGGCATCTATAACATTGGTGTGATACTACCCATCAATCATGTTGAACAAATTAAGTTGATCTTAGAGGCATATCAGGGTCACGAACGTTTGCCATCGCTGTTTTACAATAACATACCCACTTTACATCCTTAAAGTTATGCTATGGTGTATGACACCTGCAGAAGACTGTAGATGCCATTCCTCGAAACGTTGTATTTCTTTTATTTTAAAACTCGGTGATAGCAAATCCATTTTATCACTTCAAATCACCAATTGTCAATAATATACTAAAACAAAAAAAATCTTGCAAAAACATATTTTGAGTTTCCATAGAAATGTTATTAAATATGTAAATATAACAAATAAATGTTGATACTGTAAATAAGTAACAATAAGGAAGTTTTAATAATTGCTAGCCGAGCATTTAGTGAAGTTGTTCGTGGATGAAACCTGATTCTGTGTTTGAATGCATGATAAATGTCAACGAGTGGACCAAGAGAGTTTAGTTTGAAACTCTGAAATATCGCCATTGAAAGTGGTAAACATCGGTAAATTGTTAGTTTTGATTTATGTTTGCCACAAAGTTATTCTGGTTACATTGCTCTCATCACGAGAACAACACGGGGTACAGAAATCTGTCAACAGAGTGCATACGTTAATCGCATAATGTTCATCAACACATTTGATGAAGTTACTTGTTGGACTGGTTGCTCTCATACAAAGCTTGAATATTTTAGTTTATCCAACAAATTAACTTTCACTAGGAGATAAATGGTAAAGAGCCCTGATTACTGAGCTGTGCTGATTGCGGTTACTAAAGAATGAGGTATGGACGGGGTATGGATCTCATGTGAACTTGTTCAAAAGTTTCTGTTAACTCACTTTCTAGTTCGTTAAGTACGAATATTTTTATCGATGATAAACTAACTTTGTTTCGTGAAGACCTTGAATTGTGAAATTTTTTACAAACCCAGAACTGGATAACATTGTGATAATATGCAATTAACTGATTTACATAGTTAACACTCTTATATAGCTATACGAGTTTCTCCCTATTTCTGGGATAGAGGATAGTGTCCATAACATATTCCTTCTGCTTCCTGAATATCAATAGATGTTTGTCTCGGAATAATGAAGTTTTAATTCATGAGCATGGTTTTGCAGACAAAAGCAATCTCTTTGTCCACGGTTATGCAGAAGATGTATAAGTAAATTTATGGTATGTACTTTAAAGTTATTCTTTGTAAATCTACGGTTTTTCTCTCACAACGTATTTTTATACGAGTGTGTAAACTTAGTTACTGTGAAGTTTAATATTATAGACTTCTACTAGTAGTTGATTACGAAAGGACATTTAATATATTGCGGCTCTACGCCTGCATATCACGATATGTTTCGAATTAGTCAAGTTGAGGGTTGACATTTGGTTTGAAACTCCACTTCAATGGCTGACGCTAAGTGGCAGTGGCCAGGTCAGGGATTAGAGCAAGCGGGCGGGCGAGTGCCGAGCAGTGGTGGGGATACTAGGAGAAGGCGTTATCACAACGGCAGAAGTTATTTACCCTACTCTGCGTGAACTAAAACCGCCCGGTGGATTTTTGTGAACAGTTTACCTAGTTTCAAATAATCATGTCTGGCATTTGTATCTGGTAGGTATGTCTGGTAGCAGTGTCTGGTAGTGGTATCTGGTAGAGATGTCTACGAGTTGTGTCTTATAGTGTGTACCTTTATTTAATTGTATTATATACAATTTATCCCTGTTCAATATTATTCTCTCCGATATTCTCGAAACAAAATTTTGGCGGATTAATAACCTAATTGGTACGCGTAATACTTTTTTACCAGTTATAACATAATTAGTACTTTGAGGGTTGACACTTGATTTGAAACTCAATTTCTCCTATCTCTATATCAAAATTGAAGATCAAAAGTGAAAACCATCGGTCATTGCCAGTCCGTCATGAGGCAAACGTGAAGCCTCCCACGCGGAGTTAAAATCTTGCGCGAGCTGAAAGTACCCGTGATTTGCTATGGTGTAGTGTTGTACAAATTATTTCGTTGACGACAGCTTTTGGTTTGAAGTGATGAAAATACTTTTATTTGCCCCGACTGAGACATGAAGCTTCCGATAGTGAAGTACTTAACAAAAAACAGACTTTCATAAAAATTACTGATAACAACACTTTATGTTCACCTCTCATACTGCAATAATTACCAGACTGCCAGTAGAGCTTACACGTGAACAGGGCACATAACATTGGACTATGGGTGAAACAGCTAATCCTTAAATTGACTCCTGGAATTTTCAAAGACTTGGGCTGTGTGAAACTGCACTCTTGAAACAACTTAAAGTGGGAGTAGGATGGAATCATGGGGAACCCAGGTAGAAAAACGCTTCTCCTGCACCACAGCCTGTGAAGGTGGTTCATTCAATAACTGTTCTGTATAAGGCTGCAACCAGTAGTCACGTGCCAGTGTTCGAGAAATCAGGTTAAGTAGATAAATTACTGGAGCACCAACTTTCAACTTAAGATTTTGAGGTAGAGTCCCACGTGGGTTTAAGTGCAGGTAAATTCTAAAAGGTGTCCTCCAGCTCCACAACAGATATCACAAATTAGTATTTTGCTATCACAGTGTGAAGTTGGCTGGATAAAAGGCAAAAGAAAAAAATAAGTAGACGAATGAAGACGTATTGTGACCTGTATTCCGTATTTTAGTTTTAATGATTAGTGTTGTGTATAGTTTTTTATAAAGTGCATGTTTATAGAGTTACTGAAGTTGACAAACAACATAGTGGTTGTGATTCCTGACTTAGGCGTGCCACAACGCTTTGGTAAGATTTGTTTATTTTAACCTAGTTTGTAATTATGTATTAGGTTAGTTCTTTACCTGAAGAAGAGATCAGATTGCAGATCTCGAAACGTAGTGTTACTGATTTCTTGTTTCACTGAACGATGGCAAATGTCTGGAAAAATCCTGTTTTCTTCACAATCCTTCTATCGTCAAAAATAACCTTCAAACAAAGCAAAGAAAATAACTAAACAAATGTAATTTGCTTACTGATAAATCCAATTGATAGGTTGGTTAAGTTTCATCCACAATTAGTTGATATACGGAAATGCATAATATATTGTCAGTTGTGGCTTAACAGAGGATGGCTCTCTGTAACATAGACAAAATATTTCAAGGTCTAAATCACTTTACCGATTTTCGGCTCTGTTATTTAATAATAAATCAGATTATTTAAGCTTCTTGACATTAAATCATCAACAACAAAAGCGTAGTGAACCTGCAGTAAAGTGAACTTATGTTCAAGAACGTTGCTAATATTAATTAAAATACCGAGTTGAAATCAAACTTATCTAGCCAATAATGACTCGCGTTGCCTAGCCTCTAAACTCGAGGGTCCTGTGATTGAGAATTGTGTTTTTCAGAAGTATGCAACCAATAAATCTGCTTTATTAAAGTTTTATTTTACATTTTTAAATTTGAGAATAGTAAAACCCAAATGTTTATGCTTAAAAAATAACTAATTGATTCCAAGAAAAATAAAATTTACTATTGAATATTTATTCATCAAAAGGCATTAAATTAAATTATCGTAAATGAATTGGAAAGAATATTATGTTATTTAGCTATTACCAACTGTCTCCCTAAAACTTATAATTTAAAACGAAACGTTGGTTCCTATGTCTTTAAACTAATAACTGTAACATAATTTTGTAGCTCTTAGGGACGAGAATTAATTAGACCAATTATGCTCAAGAAGGAAGGGTACCACAAGCCAGACACGCAATTAAGCATTGTACACGCCAAGTAGATTATAACAGGTGGTACGTTTCTGGAGCCAACATTATTCATCCTTAATCCAACTACAAAACAAACCTACTATTAAGGATATTAATACAATGAACACTATTATATTTAAAGGAATATTTGTCAACTAACATTATGATATCATGTTCATTATTTCAAATTTCATTATGTATTTCTTTTCATGAATATCACATGTTTATGCTTGTAACATATACGAAACCTACCCTGTGTAATAATGAAAACTGAGGAAGAAATACCGCATGACATTTCTTTAGTACATCCCTCTCCCTCATCCTCTTTTAGCCTTTTTCTGCTGTCCTCATTGCTCTCTGGCCTAGCCTATCTTATCAAATCAAAGATCTTATCAAAGAGAAAAAAAGAGATGAGCCAGTATAGTACATGGTCAACAGTACTTTGAACCCGAGCTATCTCATAAGAAATGTATTTTTATTGCTAGATACAAATATATGAACATCCTCCCCACTCAATCTAGCTTATATTTATTTTGTTTGCGTTCTTTGTTGTCTTCGGTAGCCTTTAATACTGCATAAGCTTCAAATTCTTGTTCTGAATATTGATTTATTTAACTTATTATTAACTTATTCGGGAAGTGGATTTAAAATTAAATTCCCCTTAGTTTACCAGAAACTTAAGTACTCGATACTAATAACACAGCGAAACCAAATATGACAAGGCACATTTCAATGTAGCAGAAAGAGATAATGTCGTTATTTTTAATTCTTAAAATATAAAGAAACGGTAGTGTTAAAAAATTAACTTCCGTGATTGATACGTATTTGTCTCGTTATTTTTTGTATGTAGCCAAATGAGCATTTTCATAAACTCAAATAAACTGGGTTGGATCACTTTTACTCGCCTAGTTCAAATTTTATTAAACTTACTTAATTATAATTAATTACTTTTATGATGATGGATAATGAATTTTAAGTACTGATTCCGGACTTTTGATAACGTTATAAAATAACTTCAGAGTTTTCAAAAAACCTTAAACACGACCTTTTAAGAACTGATAATTAGCCTCCTCTTTAATTGCCAACAGCTGAAACATAGTATTCAAAAAAGTGACAAATATAAAACATATCAACGAATAATAACCATGTATTGTCATATTCATTTCAGGAAGTTTATTGGGCAAACTAAATAAAATCCAGTAAAAGCTTTTTAAGGCATTTTAAAGCAAAATTACCATTTATAGTGAATAGAAATCTACGAGTAGAAAAAGCTTTTAGACAAGCATTTATTAGTTTTTTTTAAATTTAATTTAAAATTTCCAGCATTTGCAACTTATTTAAGCAAATACATGAAAGTAAAACTTGCATTTTGCTTAAATGTTTCTGCATTTGATATTCAACTACCAAGCAAAACTACTCACTTACAAGAGGTTGCTGAAGTGATGGTATTTATAATATTGCTTTCTTTACGATTTCGTATATTTCCGTAATTGTAAATTGGATTATTTCGAAGAAATGCTTACAGTGTTGTTTAATACAATTGTTTCTCTTATGCTAAATGAGATACAAATGTTTCTCTTAAAGCATTGGTAAATGATTGACACTATTATTTTATTCACTGGTTGCAGGTGCACAAGGGAGGGTATATCTTTATCTATAGTTCCACGATAGGACCTGTGTATGCTGGTAAATGATTGACCATGGTGTTGTGGTCCTTGACGACGGGGAGAATAAGAACTGAGAGAGGATCGGCCTCTCCTTAAAAATTGGTAAAAATTACTCATATAATTTGGCTATTCTCATACAATTCTCACAATGTTATCTCACAGTATCTATCTCTTTCTGCTACATTGAAATGTGCCTTGTCATATTTTGTTTCGATGTGTTATTAGTATCGCGTACATAAATTTCTGGTAAATTAAGGGGAATTTAATTTTAAATCCACTTCCCCCGAAGTATTCCTCATTTATTTGACCTTGATAATAACTTTTCTTGAATATAAATTAGATAGCCCTTAAGCAAAACCATATTTTCCAAACCTACGACACCATGGTCAGTCATTTGTCTCAATTTACAACTGGCATCATACTATCAATTTTCCTCAGCTGAATCGTGCCTGAACGCCTGACAGATTGGATATGCTACAAAAATGCGCAGTTGTACAGCTGGTTGTGCCAGAGTCTATTTTGATTTCACGGACAGTATGGATAATATGTTAAGAGGCTTTTGATGAATTTAAATGATCTGTGTATCGTTATTCTTAATTACTATTCGATATTTACTAAACGGTATTGTTCATTATTTGTCGAAATGTAATTGCTATTTTGATAATCAATTGAATTTAAAATTTACAAGCTCATACTCTTTTCCCACGTTACACGTGATATCATTCCAAACTAACTGCTCAAGGTTGGTCATGATATTAAAGCTGTAAAATATAGCTGTAATAAATAGCTGTAAAAAGCTGCAATCATAAAAAACTAAGAATCTGTATCAGTGGATTAATGAAATTGCATCCACTATTTAGATTGTAAAGTTCTGTATCTACTACAAAATAAAGTTTTCCAAGAGTGTTAATTTTCGTACTTATCCAAAAACGTATTTAGGCTCCATAACAATTTCATTATAATCAGTTTTACTTTATATAATTATTTTAAATTGTTTAATCAGTTAAAGTTCTTTATTTTGTTATCACAATGTACACAGAGATTTACTTTGATGATATGTTGCATAGTAATGTTAGGTAATATTCCATGTTACTGTAGTACAAACTAAATAAGTACTAACTTATGTTAAAAATTTACTGTGCTTGCAGTATAATAAGCGCCCAACATTCGAATCATCGATATATAATAATACTATCATAACAAATTGAAAATCTGTCAGACATGTTTACCCTGTAAAGCAATTGTGAGTACTACGCTGATCAAACTTAGTATAAATAAAGTTGTATTATTTTCCATAATCTAAAATGCGTATTTCTTTTAGTTATAAAAATATAAATTCACTATAGCACAATCTTAAAAGTTTAATTCAGTTCGACATTATTGTCCCAAATTAATTCAAACAATGTTAAATCATATTTGTGGTGTTTGAATAGTGGCCGCTAGATAAGGGAAATACTGTTATTTTTCAACAACATATTTCGAAATAACACGTTGAGGTATTACGATCCAGTAACTTGTTAAAATTGCAGCATGTACTCAATCTCGGTATTAATATCGTGCTGTTATTAAAATGACGGTATTAAGGTGCAAGTAAACTGAGACTAAATCTACATGTGTAACCCACTAACTCTAACTCTGCAATGTAATATTTAGATTGGTAGACTAATAAACTTATAAACTGGTTATTTAAAATGTTCACTTTGCGATACAAGTTTTGGGATACTACTCTCTATTGGCTATTTGTATGTAAAATATATTTGTACATATTTGGCTATAAATACGTACTTGTTATAAATATGACAAATTACCTGATCTGACTTGGGGAAGTTGTACGATCTGAGACGTGGTCTGAGGTCGGGAAAGAACCGATCGGAAATGCCCTTGGCCCACAGTGCGCGCTTCTTGGTGTCGCAACTTCTGGCGAAAAAAGAATAATATCTCTCGAGATAGTAGGTACCCAAATTCGAGCGATTGTAAAGGTTATCTTTAACTTTGGTACTCTAGTAACACATTTATGATAACCTACTTCTATCGCGTAACAATATTTCATAGCCTAATATTTTCATTCCTGGCCTCATCGCCTATTCTGTTTCTGGTTATCGAGTAACCTAAAACCAGTCGTTAAGAGAACGTCGATTGTAGGACTGTAGGTCCACGCCTAGTTTGACGAGGGTGGCTGACGTCACTTTTCTGCAGGGTAGGACAGTTAGTCCACGCCAGCACCTGTGGACTAACTGTCCTACTTTTAAAAACTGACCTGGCCGTGCATTAGTTTTTCTATCTGCACTTATTCTTTATTTTGGTCAGTGATGCTTCCACTACATTCGCACAGCGTACTGCTAAAGCAGCAAATATTAACAACAGTTTACTCAAGCTATCACATATGAAGTGGATTACTAATAGGGATTATATCTTAACGAATTCCATATAGCATTATATTACTATCTGATTAATTTGGTTGGCATTGTCCTAATGAATCATAAACATCTACAGTAAGTTTGTATTAGTTATTCCTTATATTGGACCATCGTTTGTATAATACTGTATATACCAGTAGACACTGTAATCGTTACAGACATTCTTAAGTTAGAAATGGCGTAACTAACCTGATTTTATTTTATGTATATAATTTCGTTTCATTCTTTTTGCAGCTGTCTTATGTAGTTTACTGAAAATTATTTAGCAGATATAGAGTTTAGATCTCGAAACATCCATTCAAGTGCTGCAGTGTGAGTACGACGATCCCTTATCAACCCCTCGTCAGAAGAAACCCGTGAGTCGGACAGTAGGTCCCAGGACGGGACCGTGGACCTACTGTCCACCCCTTAAGAAGTAGGTAAGAAATGCTTCCGGCAGTTTTATGACGTGGACCTACAGTCCGTTTACCGAGAACGTCAAACCATTCGGTCCAGCTGTTACTGAAATAACAGTTTCCCGGTAATAGGTTACGACTGAATTACCTGCTACTGACACTAATGTACATGTTTTATTTGTATCTGACGATTATCCTTCAAAATAGTATAAGGTAATTAAATGTTATACTGTTCAGTTTGTTACATTTTATAAATACACATATCCTAGATACTTTTTTAATCATCTTAAAATTATAATGTTTTTAAGATTAAAATTAAAACGGCCAAACTATACTGTAATATGGAATACCTGTAACGTAATTCGGTTTAAGTACTTATTTCGATGTTTCGTTACTCATGAACATCGATAGTTTGAGTTTTGGGCATTTATTAACATTTTACATACCTTTAGTAAGAAATCCGAAAACAATATTGCTCCTACGGGTTTAGGTGTTTCAACGTCATTGTCAAAGCAGAACTAGAATTTTTTAAATGTTAAAATCCACTATGAGTCGTCACAAATTAAAAACACAAACACAACACAGACACAGACACATAATTAAAATATTTTAAACCATCCAAAAGAGTTGGGTGGACCCTCCGGCGTGGATTGACTGTGGACAGATACAAGACTACAACAACAGCAGTTAACCTTGTCACGGCCGCTATTATTAATACTGTTATCAGACCTAAGTTCAATCAGCTGGGCAAGGGTCAATTGATCGAGATCGGCCTTTCCCTTGAATTAAAGCGTTGGAGAGGGAGTGTGACGAAGTACTTTTCATTCATCACGTCGAATTTGGTTTCATCATTTTTTAAGAGGCATAACAAATTCCTCCTTCAATCTGTTTAATTATCTAATAGAGAATTTAATCGGCTGTAAGGCCATGATTTCTCAGAGGCCGGGAGATCTCTCAGCAATCTAATCAGATTAATTTTAATTTTTGTACTTAGATGTTAATGTTGTACATTTAATCAGTATCGTTAGATAATTAAATTTTGGGTCTTTTTCGTTTCAGGGCCAGCACCTTACAAACATACTATACCTGACTGACAGTGCATTTAATCGTTTTTTTTGTGTTATTAGTTCGTAGGGCAGTAGTCCAGGTACTACTTCTAGTATAAACTCGTCTTATCTTATCAGTGGTAAACGCGCACCGCTTATCTTTTGCCTGTAATGAAACCTGCGTTAGTTCTGTCTGAGTTTTGTGTGTGTCAATAAAGCGTGGTGAGTTGATCTGGGCTTGGACTTTGCAAGCTCGAGTTAATTTTTTTCTAAAAGAGCAAGCAGCGCATAGCGCTGCGCAGAGGGCAAGCATCGCGTGATCTGAGTTTTGAATAGGCAAGCTATGGTCTTTTGTGCTGGCCCTTAAACGAAAAAGACCCTAAATTTTTGACCAAGCGTTTGAGATTTAATGCATTTTAACTTGAGTATTTTTATTGATGAATCTGTAAAGATTGTATAACATGTGTTTACAACAATACAAGTGTTGTAACAAACATTTTGTAGTCTTATTTTCAATTATTTTATAACCTATTGTGGTTCATAAATTAGATGTTATTTATTATTATATAACTTTTAACATTATTATTGATCTTTTATAATGTGTTACGATAAATAGTTACACATTTCCCTGAAGGTAAAACCGCAGAAAAAATATTTTAGTGTCTTTCTCATCACTTTCACTGACGACAACGTCTTTTAACGGCGCCGACTTTTACAGTTATAAAAATGCATTTAAGAGTATTTAGACTTCGGTTTCTAAACTCTAAATAGCCTTTTACCGAAGTCTAAATACTCTTAAATGCATTTTTATAACTGTAAAATTCGGCGCCGTCAAAAGACGTTGTCGGCAGTGAAAGTGATGTGAGAAAGACACTAAAATATTTTTTCTGCGGTTTTACCTTCAGGGAAATGTGATAACTATCAATATAGTTATTCGCTATTTCCATGTTTTTATTTCTTACTCTATGGATTATGATCTATAAAATGTCAGTCATCTGGAATTTTGGAAAAGCGCTTTGTTTACAAACACGTAGTCGCGTCGCGGCGGCCGGCTAATTCGTCGTCTGCATTGTTATTGTTTCGTTTGCTATTGTTTTAGTTTAGTACGATTGTTTTGGGAGTAAATACAATGAATCATGAAAGTATTGAAGACAATCAAGTGCTGCAAGAGTTACTCATCCATGCTAAAAAAGCAAATAGCATAATAGTAATAAAAACTTGTATTCTTGTGTTTTATAATAATAATTTTTACAGTTTATTGTTTATTTTCAGCTTCTGATGAAGATTTTGATGATGGCCCTGGAACAAGTGGGTTAGGCCCCTACACTAAACATAGGTGGATTTCAATTGTAAATACTTGTAGCTATAGTGACAGGAATGAAAATACTGAATACAGCAATAATAATAAGAAATGTATCTATGTTATAGACTAGTACATGTCTTAATTTTTATGTTTTATGTCTACTTTTATGTTTTTTGGTCAACTTTTTATTTTTTTACATATTTTTTCAGTTGTAAAACAACAGATTTTGTTTGAAAATATTTATGCATGAGCATTTGCGTAGAAAGAGTAAGAACACAGCTTTAAAACGTAAGTCCCATGGTTTTATTATAATTGGTTACAAAATTATATTTATTTAAAAATAATTGAAACGGGCGGCAGTGTAAGAAAGTTGTCATAATTTGGAGGCGGCAGTGAAAGTTTTGATCACATAAACACTGGTACATAGAATCTCTCATATATTTGTCATATAACAATAGGTACATACAATCACCAAGAACTTTTATAATATAAGAATTATCTTTAGCTTGTACCTCTATTGATTATTACTGAAACAATATCTGCTGTGACGTTGGATAAATCGCCTACGATTATTCTAGCACATCATAAAAATGCCGTAAAGCTGTTTACGGTCGCTTGTTAGGAGGCGGTTTTATTGAGTAGGGCAGATGTTACAACACTGTATTGTCTATAATAATGATTTCCCCAGGAGGGATCATTTCTGTACGGTTTATACCTACCAGGACAACCTAAACTGGATACAGAAAAACCTGTATGTTGGTTGCATTTGGGAAAAAAAACGATGAATAATCCAGTTGAATTCGATTCTGGTTGGTATGTATCCGCCGATAGAGTCTATACCGGGTACAGCAAAAACCGATGTGCCACTTCAATCTGGGCAACCCACTTGAAGTCCAGGAGCGGACACATCATTTAGCGTAAATGTCGAGATTTGGGATACAATGGCATGACCATAAGTCCAGTTGAATTGATGACTGTTGGAATGGGTGGGGCTCTCATAACGTTAAAAGGATTTAAGTCTAAAATGACTGAGTCTAAGCATCGCTTTCACTGCCCTCTTTGACTGGAGGAGGCTGGAAAGTAGCTAGCCCCCTTTCTTCCAAGGTGACATGTGGAGTAGTAACCGTTATCCATTCTCACGGGATTTCTATGGGAAGCGGGCTCTACACCCAACCTTACACATTCTGTCGCTTTGGATGCAGAGCAAAGATCCTTTTAGGTCTGAGCAATGGTAGGTTTCCTCATCTTCTTATCTTAAGTATAAACATATAATTAATGTTAGGAGTGACATACTTACCAAATATATGTAGATGTTAGCGTATAAAAACAACTTAATAGATAAATAAAACTTGAAACTATGGAAGATGATAGTTGAAGCTTTTTGAGGACCACTTCCTTCCATGCCTTCGTCTACCGTTAGAGGCTGGAAGAGAGGCCCAAGTTAATGGTGGGTTGTGATGGAGTGTGGTGTGATGGTGATGGAGGGTGGTGCGGTGGAGGGTTTATGATAGTGATGGAGGGTGGTTGATGGTGATGGAGGGTAGTGTAGTGTAGAGTGGTATGATAGTGATGGAGGGTAATGTGGTGGAGGGTGGTATGGTGGTGATGGAGGGTGGTGTGGTGGAGGATGCTATGATGGTGATGGAGAGAGTGTTGCTGTGGAGGTTGGTATGATGGTGATGGAGGGTGGTGTGGCGGAGGATAGTGATGGAGGGTAGTGTGGTGGAGAGTGGTTGATGGTGATGGAGGGTAGTGTAGTAGAGGTTGCCAATCTTAAAAGGTAGCATGGCTGAGATTCTGCCCTGAATCCTGGTTCATGGAGGCTGTAACATGGGATCTCGAAGGATATGATCCTAATCCTCCATCTTACAAATGTTGAATATTCGGCCACTTAGGAAATTACCAAAACCGTGCTTAAGTGTGGCATAAGTTTCCTCAGCTTCTTGTAATAGATAATAAGAAACAATAAATGTTAAGGATGGTTGATTCAGTTTGAGGTAATCAATAAGTATTGACTTTACTCATAAATATTTCAATAGTCTTTAACTTTGGAAACTTTCATCGCTTTTAGAGTCATAAAATAATCTTTTTAACGACACTATGTTAATTTAAAATTTCGTTTTTATAAAATATGTGAAGTTTATTACAATTTTTGAAATTTTTAATTAAATGATTGATACCGTCGATGGTATTGATTTAACTACTTCTGGAGTTCAACGTGGATAAAATACTTACTTCTCTGGAATGTTTACATAGTTTTTAATTGAAAAATAGTTTCTTTATTAATATTTCAATGTTACTCCAATATCTTACAACTATTATAATAGCCATTCTCATATCATGGCACTCAACACTGATATCTAAAAATATAGTGTTTTTTATACTACTCTTATGAAAGTTTATAAATGCAAATTTGATTTTAAAAAGCATAAATTATTTCCCTATATGTTACTCCACTCACAAGTATTTATACTTCTTTGAATTTTTGGTTAGTAGAATTTAAAATAAAGTGCCAAGATTAAACCTCTTTAAACCGTACCTTCTCCCAAACATACAACAAAAAAACAAAATAATGAAATTTGAAAAGAATAGTCATATTAGTAAATGTGAATAAAAATATGAAATACCCTTTTCATATCTCTCAAGCAGATATTTCTGTAGCACAGTTCACCATTTCTAAAAGATGCCGACGATAATACGTATTGTTCAGTTTAAACATATACTCGCTATATATGTATTAAAACAAAACTTTTCTAATAGTGTTTATTTTTTGGACAAGGCCTTTCAAAACCAATAGTTTTTTATATACATACACCAATATGTATATATATATATATATATATATATATATATATATATATTAAATTTGTATAAATGGCAATAGCCTTATTTAATTTCAATAAACATTGAATCACAAAAAAGTACTTGCTCCGCCGGGACTCGAAGTGAGAGATCCGAGTTCGAGTCCCGGCGGAGCAAGTAATTTTGTGATTAAGGATAATGTAGAAATATGCAGTTCAACACGTGTATTATTGTGTATATATATATATATACACACAACTGCATATTTCTACATTATCCTTAACACTAATTGACATTTGATTCTATGGATTCGTAACTAAATTGTACTAAGAAGTAAAATCATCGTTTATGAGACGAATATTTTTAGGAAAGAATTAAAGAATCCTTAGTAGCTATAAACCAGTTCCTCGTAATTTTCATAAACAAGCGTGGAAGAATACTAAAACGTTAATATCAGGAGATAAAAATTTATGGCTTTCGGATAAACTCTTCAACACATATTGAAGAGCCAGTTCAAATTTGCGACTAAGATGGTGGAAAATATTTAGGTCAGTTGCGTAGGCAGGAAGATATTTTCAAGAATAAACGTTAGTGAATATATTTATTATGTGAACGACTAAGCAAAGAAACTAGTTAGTCTATTTTTACCGCGGCATGTCGATGGATGTTTACCCATAATCTAAGAGAATTACATAAATACATATAATTGAATAAGGAAATCATAAAAGTGATGAAATAATAAGAAAGAAATAGACCTGTATAAAATAAGGAAAAGGTTGAGAAATGTAGAACACTTGTCTCAGGAAACGTTAAGCAACCACGCACGTATTAGAGTGTTTTCCTTCTTCCCCTTTGACGTAACGCCACTCAAGAATTAGCACTTTGGGAGACTTTCTTTGACGACTTCCTCCTCTTTAAATCCATCTGACACACTGACACAAAAAGCAAGTTTACTGAAAAGTTGGAATGAAATTTAAACGATTCTCCAATAATTATACGCTATGTTTGCCAAATTACAAATGTTTTTATTACATTAAGTTAATTTTTAATATATGTGCATTAAAATTATTAATTCCCTTTATACATTTTATATAATTTATAAAACACCACACACTATATCACCCCTCTTTCACCATAGAAGAAATAAATCACGCAGCAATGCGCCAATTATTAAACATTGTAGCACCCAAGTAAGAACCTTTGGGAACTCCTAACTCGATATGTCCTTTATAACTTGACAGCTACTGAAGAAATCAACACGCATGCATTGAGGGTTTATTTTAAACTCTTAGTAAGAAATAAAAATGCTAAATATTTTAAAAGAAAGGAATTATCGGGAAACTTCTGTTATCCTCGAAACATGTTTACTTCAACTGACTCTCAGTGGTTCAGGTCTAAATACTATTCCACACTACGAAATATCAACCCTATGACCATATTACTCTGGCTACTCAAGTTTACATGGCTATCTTAAATAACTGTATTCTTGATTCCTATTAGCAGTCAATAAATGTTTACTATGCTATGCAAAGTCTCCCGCGGACTAAAGCAGCCAAATCGTGTCATCCTTTGGGAAGCATTACAGTAAAAAAAAATCACCTACGAAAACTACAACTCCTCACAAGTAGGCGTTAATTATTATAATTATAATGATTAACTATAAAAAACGTCGTTGGCTAATGTACATATCATATCTGTTTACATAACCACTTATCTAAATTGAAAAGGTCTTACAGTCTTTAGAGGATTAAGGTGATTACACACGATTCTAAAACATAAAAACTACTTCAACAATTTAATACTTCCTGTTTCTCCAAAACTATAGAAAAAAGTCGAACAAAGTTGTGAAAAGTCAAACTAAGATGTGCTCTAGCTGAATACTTTTCCAAAAATGTTTTCAGTTTCACATCTTCCTCTTTCACAAGTCTATGTTTTACTCACTCTTTATTTAGTCAGGATTGTGAAAGTTCTCGACCATGTCAGGGCATAAACGAATGGATAGACAAATAAAATAACAATAGCATGGTATCTCATAGAAAATACGTAAAGATATAGCCTTAGTACTAGCATTGCTGAATTGAAACAAAAACATTACGATGTTGTAATCATTCCTTTCCAGCGTAACTCTACTAGAACATTTATTGTTATTAAAATATTGAGGAGAATAATGCTCAAAGAATAAGACCTAAAGTCTTAGAAGAGTCTTCGTCATCAGACAATATAAGGTAAAGGTCACATCGAAGATTATGTAAACTCAACTCGGGTTTGAAATGTGACTCCCAGAGGCAGTCTCTTGGGAAATAAACGTATGTTCACATTAAAATTTAACTGGGGAAATTTTACCCTTGATAATTTTAGCTTTTCCTTACCTATACAAGACAATTTCCTGTTCTTGGTCATAATTAAATAAATCTAATACGACGATACCAATCGATTCAAAATATTCTGACAACCCTATTGAAGTTAGATTGCGAAGGCAGGGAGAACTTTGTAAATTACATTTTAAAACTTCCCAAAAGAGCATTTTTAACCAGTAAAGTCATAATTACTTAATTTACCAATATTAATTTTTCCTGAACTAATGATTAATCGATCATGCATACTATAATTTGAATTGTTATATTCACCAATAATTATTGTGGATGTATGATTGTTTTGTTCATTATAAGTCCTGGACTTACCAAGTTATTGCTTGTGAAAGTAAATCAATATTGATATTGCACGTTTCATAATGAAAAGATCTTAATAGTTATTGTTATGAAACTAATTTACTTGTCATAATAGTAATAAAATTACAAGAAAATAAAATATTTAACCAAACAATTATTTTATACATTTTAAATTTCATATCTGCTCCAGTGATTGTAAAGCAGAACGTTAAAGTAGGTCTTGGCTTCTGGTCCAAAATAATTGTTTCAACACCTGAAGATCATTTAATTTTTCTTTGAGCAGTGCTTGATAAAGCACAATTTGATCGTTATCATACATATTAATCTACTTTGTATGCAGTAAGTCTACTTAGTTTTATAAATGAGAAGATTTTTTCCGTATCTAAAAATAATTAAATAAGTAAACTAAAAAATAGTATCCAAATCACTGGCTTGTTGTAGGGGTTTATTTTCATAAGACATTTCTAGAAAAATTCACTATCCCTTACATTTATTAAGGACTTGAAAATGTATCCCCCTACATGCTTCCCTAGTACAGTACAATTTTTAATGTTCATAACTTAGGACTTATCATATTATTATGGTATATGGGTTTTCTACATTAAAATTCTCCTGAAATTTCATTCAGTGATAGCAACATAAAAAACAAGAAAATGGACTCATCTAGTTTTTCTCCCGTGATCTCCAGGTTTAATTTTTTATATTTATACTAAATATGAATATGTACGATGCTACGAAGTCCAATTTTATGAGGATTTCGTTCTAATTATGTACATAGGTACATAGTCGGTTAAATGTTTTATTTACAGGCTCAATATAAACTTTCATCCAGTTACTCCACGTGTGCACGAGTAAACAGAACTGCTTTACATCGACTCCAAATATAGTGGATTTACGTTTAACAGACGCATTAGTGAGATAAGACAAAGTAGCTGTTAAACCTCGAGCCGGAATCACACTTGTGTATACGATAAGGGAATAATTAATTAGTAAGCTCCTCTGTTAGCAATGTAGACTCATTCAGGATGACTGTTGTGTTTGACTTAGTGTGAGTATACATTGTTTTGTCAACTGTTACTATCTTTAGTCCTGAATAAAATCCGGTGTTAAAACCGAGTATCTGTACGATAGGCAAGTAGGTTTTATAGAGTAACAAAATTGGGTAATCAACCAAAGGCCATTCAATAGTTAGTTCGTTTCTAAAAGGTGAATAACAAGGTTTGGTGTATAATAAAGAAAGTCCATTAACTTAGCAAAGGAGAAACTTGTTTCTCTACTGCCGGAATTTGCGAAGCTTCAGCTTATGCAGTCGATGGTTTTTTTCCGTCATTTACTACTGCTATCCAGCCTATGGTAACAGCATCTCGCGGGGGGACGTATAACGTATTCAGAGACTTCAAAACTCTGCTGTGCGTTTCATTTTCAACTTGAAACGTTTTGATCACGTGTCCCCCTTTCGAGATGCTGCCAGCCTGCTACCAATGGAGTCCGTCTGCAGGATGTTGACTTGCTTATTGGTCCACAAGGTCCTATATCACCAGGAACCGCAGTACCTGAGCGAGCGGTTGTTGTTCCGGAAGGGGGTCTCGCAACGCAGTACCTGCCATGGCTACCTTCTTGACTTTCGAAAAGTCAGGCATGAAGTCGGCTGGAGAAGTTTTTCGTATTTCGGCCCTAAATTGTACAATGACCTCCCCCTTAGCCTTAAGCAATACATTTGCAATTCTTTTAAATTAAAACTTAAGGACTACATATGTGTTGATAAACAACGTAGTTAAGTTGTTAGTGTATAAGTTTTAGTATTTAGTATAATCCAATGTTGTTCCTTTTAGTTTTAATCACAAGTCTTTGTTATTTAGTATTTAAGGCCATTAAATGACTTGAGTTGTTCTGCAAAACAGTGTATGTACTGAGAAACGCTTGTAAATAAAGGCATTTTGATTTGATTTGAGAATACTGAATTTGCGAGATAGTCTCAAATTACAAGAAGTGGTTATTGCCTGATCGTTAGCGAAACCTATCACTCATTTCTGTCCGTCTATCTATCTGTCTCTCTGCCTCCACTACATTTTAAAAACGATCTGACCTATAGACTTGAAATTGTATATATTACTTAGTCGTCTCTATGTGAAGAATATTGAGTTCTACTATGTCCATTGGATTTTGCTGAGCGTTAGCGAATATTTTACATTGTTCTTCGGGTAACCATATTTGCAACTAGACAATAGCTAGGTCAAAAATTTGTAAAGAAACTCGTGTACCCAAAAGAGATTTTAACAAGTGACATATGAACACACGTAACATATGCTTATTTCACAACATTATTTTATGGTGACTTGGAGTTAAGACTTTTATTATTTAGCCAGTGATACGATACCCAATGTAATGAAAAAAATGTGAATTTATCGTGTGGCAAGATATCGAGAGGATTTATCTGTAGACTCAAAATTTTCTATTAAACTTCGTTTCTACATAGACAAGAATGAGTTCTATGGCGCTGCAAGTCCAGCCATGGAATTTGCCTGAGCGTCGTTGAAACCTACCACTTAGTAGGCTGAACAATCTCTCCTTTGTTTGCCGGAAGATGTAAAGATTTATTTGCTGTATAGTTGTCTATCCCTCTTATCTCACAACATTTAAAAGAGCTATAGACTTGAAATGTTATATTGAACCTCATTAAAGCCTGATGCGTGGTGTGGCGTACTCCTACCTTGATACTCCTAGTGTTTAATACTCGTTGATGAAGCTGATTGACCAAGAGAATTGTGGATTAACAGGGTACTCTTCCTCAGTAGGCGCAGTAAGGCGATCACTGTTCACATCCCAGAAGCATCTATCTACATGTAAGTAACTACAGTATGTATCAAGTACATAGACATTAAATACGAGACACGTGGTATTCCGGAGTGAGTGTGCGACGAAACGAGAATAGCTGTTGGAAATATCAGCTAAAATGGAGAACGAGGGGGCAGGAGGTGTGCCAGTTTTGCGACATCATCTCTTAAATGAGTTTTTCACTTCTATCAGTTCGCCACGAAACGATAATTATAGTAAAGCTATAGACCATTCTTCTCCATCTTCTAACTGCAGATCCAGCTTCTTTATCTATCCGGCCACATGCTTTTGTTTTAGATTCTATAAATTAGCTAAATTCCAGAATACCTACTGATATATATATATATATAGAATAGAATAGAATAGAATAGAATATAGAATAGAATAGAATTAGAATAGAATAGAATAGAATTTATTTATTCACCAATCATACATGTATTTGGCCCCGCTAAGTTAGAACTTGTCAGCGGGGTCCAGTAATAACAGTTTTGTGATGTACTGGTGGAAAACAAATAAAATTATAATATAACATACGTGCTAGAAAAGTACAATCTATTGAGTCTACTAGTGGCACAAGTGGGCAAATCCATGACAGCGATCAAAAAGTGGCTACTTATTAATACATATATACCGCTGCCTTTAATCAAATCAATCCAAAGAACAGCAACACATCATTGATAATCATAGCAATGTTATATTACAGTTCTAGATTAATCAATATAGCATACATTTTATTCTCTTAAAGTCATTTGATTTTAGAATCACGTGAGGGTATACCGTATGCAGCATTCATTGAAGGGGATGAATTTCCTAACTTACTCCCCCCACCGGTCTCTCCGGTAACAAAAAAAAAAAAAAAAAAACTATATTGCACCAGCTGTTAATCACAAAACTACAGCGTACTATAGTTACATCTACAAACTGTTCCATTCCGACCCATCCCTGGTTCGTGAAGGTTATGGGAATATGAATATAACCTAAAAGTTAAACTTGCAGTGCATTAGCACGTGTAATTTAAACAATTCAAAATAAAAAAGTGATTGCTTTCAATCGTAAATAAAGCAGCTAGTGATGCATTTATTTAATCCTGCCCTGAAACCTGATTTTACTTTCTTTAAGTGTTTGTGTTACGGTGTGTTTGTGTATCCTAGTGTTTGTGTCTCCTTGTGTTGGTGTTCATATATTTTTAACAACTAACCACTCTTTAAAGACTATTTAAAACAATTAATACAATAAGTGCAAACAACGTGATCCGTTTCTAATCTCATCCTCTCAGATTTATAGTAGAATTGCTCCAAAATTGTAAATTTTGAACACATTGATTTTACCTCAATGTTTGAAAAACCTTTGAAGTTAATGCAAATTATTAACTGTTATATATTCCTAACACATCTCAATAATTAATCATTGCAACTATGAACCCGTACCATTCTCTATCCTGAGGGTCAAGCCCAGCAGTAATACTGCAGGTGATTTTATATCCGTCCAGTCCAAAATCCAGAGACAATATTTAAGTACATGGGCTACCTACCATTTTTAAGTCCGAGCATTCATCAAGGTTTATTTATCGTAGCAGCTTCAAAATGTCGATGGCATATTGACTCATGATATGCTTATCATATTATTTGATGTATTATTATTATTATTATTATTATTGAAGACGTAAGTATAGCCTACTAACTTCTGCCAAGCTGTGTGTGAAAGTTTTGTAATAGTCCACTGGGGATATTAAAAAGTTTTTCACATAATCAAGTAAGAAATGGCAAACAGATCACTAAAAATCAACAATGTCACAGTTATGTGGTGCCTTATTGAGCAGCCGTCATATAAATGCACACCCGTACACCCAGATACCAATTTAATGCAATACAATGTTCATCCCTATAACATCCTATTCATACCTTAAAATTCATACTATATATATATATATATATATATCCTTTAGTATACACCGCTCACCTGTCTCTTCAATAACTCGGTGGTTTTCAGGAGCTTTAAAATATTCAAAAGTTGCGTTTATTTTTAAAAGTGGTAACAGAAATCCTCATGAGAATTATAGACCAATATACATTCTTCCGACCATCAATTTTTGACCGTTTGGTTCATATGATGTTTGTGAGATGCCTCTCAATGATAAATTGAGATCAGATGCAGATAATGAATTTTTTGTACTATTTGTTTAAAATCTTGAATCGGGAAATTGTTCTGTCAGTATATTATGTTACCTCAGTAGGGCTTTCAACTCTCTGTCAACCACCGAAAATTCTTAACACGCTGAAGGTTAATGGTGTCCAAAGTGTTGTTTTAGTCTGGTTTTTGCTAATTTTTTTAGTGGCTTTGTTCAGTGTGACCGAATTGAACATTAATCGGGAAGGTCCCAGTGTCCTTTATTGTGTCCTTTAGTTAAGCTGAATCAACTTATAATAGTTCAAATAGCAATTTAAACACTTCTTAATCATTAAAACGCACCATTCCATTGAGAAATATTTTATAGACTTGTTATATTTGTTAGACACTGTAATTTTGCTTTATAATAATTTCATTGAATAGGTTTGTTAGATGTAATATTAGTGGCTCGACAGTAAATTAAATAGACTACCTTAGACCAATTTTGACAATTAACTATAAAATGTACTTATCTATGATCAAAAAAGAGATTTGAATTTGACTTTGAATCAATGGTTGCAGGTTTAGAGAGAAGACTATCATGTTTGGGCAGACAGGAAGAGGGCGATATGATCCTACATGAGATGTTCATTCACAAATGGGGGTTTCTTGGTTCCAGACTGAGATTTACCCAAATTGAAGGCAAATCTAACGAATTCACAGTGACTCCCTTATCCTGCACAACCTATACGTCAAAATAAAGAATCACCTGACAGGATGATGAAAATATCTACTGGACGGTCGCTAAGATAAGCCAACTTCTGGCAAATACTGAATGAAGATGCTCCCTTAACCCAGGGAAGAAGTGGAAGGGTATCGTCCTAAAACGTGAGCAAAAACTTATACGTAAGTTGAACACTTTAATGTCTTTTAAAAAAAGAATAATATTTATTAGTAAGTTTAGTGGATTTGTAGACTCTCTTATAATTTTAGCCAATTATTGAAGTTATAAATATTATTTAAAACAAAATAGTCGATTAGTCTAATTCTTTATTGCCAGTAAACTATGCATTGTTAAGTTAAAACTCAGTCGTTCTGCTGTCTTCAACTCAACGAGCTCACAGTAAAATGTGAAAAATCGTCACCGCAATGAAATGCTTGGGATGCTGAAACTCATTTCAGCAAAATTTTAGCCTCGTTGAGCGATAGAGTATTTTGTAATAGACTTTGGAGAACTAACGACATGATCTTCCCGCGGGGAGAGAGAGAGAGGGGGGGGGGAGCATGTGACCTAGGGCAAGGTCCTCAGACATGAAGATTGTTTTTAAGATCTAATTACTTTGAGGTTAGTCATTGAGAGAGTAGAATCTTCGTAGAGCAACAGCTTCAGAAGTTCTGAGAGACTCCTTAAAGGCGAACGAAATAACGTCCTTGAGAGTCTCCAGATTGAGCGGAGCTGCAGAAATCATCACAAAGTGATTCTTCAGTAGATCGTTTACTGCAGAGAGGAGCCTCTTCCTGAGGCCAGAAACTCAAGGGAGAAGAGTAGAGACCATAGTGCTGGACATTTAGCTATCTATATAATGAAGAATCATTGCAAAATATTAGAGATGTAGCCTCGAAAAGTGTTTGATACAAATGTACAATAATATTCCTTTTCAACTTTTGTAATATTTACCTTAACCTACAAGTACCTGATGATGAAATGACTGAATTTGAAATGTACATTGCCCAAAATAAAATATATAAAAAGGTGTGAAATAGGTGTTTATTATTGTATAATCGCAAAATATTTGGCGATGAAATTAAAAACCGTTTACAAATATATTTTTCCTTGAAGTTATATCCTGAAAAATTAAAATAATTAATCAATCTTTGTGTAATGAAGCAAATGCCACAGTTGGAAAAGAAACATGTTTCTTGTTTGTATTGCTGCAGGGGAAATGCACTTGTACACACCGTTTTGTAGATTTAGGAAAACCTTGGAAATGCGTTATTTAAAAGTCATTTTTTGGGAATTCAACAAACAAATGACACTATTTTGTATGAAAACTTATTTTGTTAGCAATTGCCGTAAAAATACGTTACGGGTTAGACGAAAATAAGCTTGAAACATTGATGTAAGGCTTATTTATTTTGGTTTACAGGTTGGCCACCATGCACACGATCTAATATCTGCCAAACTAAGGTGATTGTTCAGACTCCGTGTGAGTTCTAACCACCTTTAGGGGTACTTTTTTCTGCGTAATACGTCTAGTATGTGGTTCTGGGATTGTAAATGTTGTTTTGATGAACTGTTTTAGTCCAAAAGTGTTGCGAAGTGATATATTAGAGTATATTTAGTAATTATTTTCTGTTTCTAAGTACATTTTCGCCCGATTGACAAAATTCGTTTGGCTAATTTGAAAATATCCTATTATTATTAACATGTATTGTTTCTTATCATATAAGACACATATAATTTATGAGATATGGAACTAATTAGCCTCATAATTTTAAATTATTTTTTAACCTTTATGAACAGCTAAATATTGGTAAGTATGCATCGATTAGGGTTCGCCTGATTTAGCATCCCCTGGATATAACACCCCACGCTCATGTCATTAATTTGAAATCATTAAAGGGGGTGCCTCGTCAGCTCTGCTAGCGTGTCCATGTCCTAAATAATTAACCACTTAGAACAGGGGTGGTCCTTATTCAGCGTCATTTTCCTGATCTAGCATCCCCACGATTCTATTTGCATTGGTCACGGGCTCGCTGCGCTAGCTTATTCTTCAATTATTGTAGTGATGGCAAGTGGCTTGTAGGTTCATGTTAGTGTCCGGTCACTCTTTTTATTCCTTCAGCCACTGTGAATATTCCACGCCACAATGTCCAGAAATTCTAATTGTCAGTATCATACGTGCACATATTCACAATTTTGTGGAATTTCATGGGAATGTTAAAATATTACCCATAATACATAAAATAACGTAACATATGCAAATAGCGTAAATATACTAAGAGTAAGATACTACTGTAAATAATTGTCATTGCTGTTTACAGTTCACTACTATCTCTCGAAATGCTTGGACTTTCCTGTTTAATTGGAAACTCTAGTATCTGTACATATTTTTCATTTTTCTCCCTAAACAGTTTAGTTTGGACTAGTACGAGTTTAAAAAAAAATTAAAATACTCACATCTGTTCAGCCGATCATACAAAAGACTAATTTTGTTTGTATTTATTTAAATACAATCATAGGTAAATTTTCTATTAGCTTAGTCGAGTACGCTGCGCTGACTTACGTAGTACGTTTTAACATCAATGTGAGAATGTGTTACGTAGTTTTACAGCTAGCTGCAGTGTGTAAACCCTAAACTTATTACTTATGTCGTTCATACTCATTACTTAAACAACGCCCTGACGTAACGTAGAAGAATTGGCTGTTATTGTTAATTATTTATTTTTGTGGAAACGGATGTTGATACAGGAAGACTTCGTACTTCACTTAGTAGTAAAGTTTAGTCGTTTCGTAAATTGATCTTCATAAAACAGCTCCAAATTAATTGTTGCCAATTTTGATCTTCATTACAGTAACTCCTTGAACTCAAGAGGCTGTTATCCTTTTATATTACCGCATGCAATCTTTTAGTCAATTAATTCCAATAGGTTCTGCATTGGACTTACCATTTAAGGATTAATGCATTTGTAACTAAATTATTTTTTATTTGGAAATGATTTATAACAGGTAATACGTGCGCAACGATCTACGAGTATCAAGTTTTGTAGTATTATGTTCAGCTTCTAGGTCATCATAAAGTCATCATTGTGCGAGACTTTAGGACTGTTCTGCAAGTTTTCAATTTTAACAGTCTTTTTTATTATTAGTGGAGTATCGGGTGAGAAGAAAATGTGACAAAATACAATATGTGATTTCTTCACAACAGTATTAACTACATTTATATGTAGTTAAAATGGATCTTTTTCAAGAATAGTGCACAGAGCGAAACCCCCACTAAAGGATAAGAGCGAGCTGTAGTATGTACGTATCTATTGATTACTACTTTTTCTTACTGCAAAAACGAGTTATATGGTAGCCTTGGATACATGCCATACGATAATACTAACACGTCATAAACACATCGTAAAGCTGTTTACGGTCGCTTGTTAGGGGATGATTTTGTTGTATACGACATGTGTACCATTACTATAGTGTTTGTAACAATTTTCTTTAAAGCACGTTTTGGCTTCGAAAACGTGATTTAAAAAATGCCACACTTGTGTTTTTAAATCTCCTATTTTCTTAAAATAACTTTCTAATACTTATAGCATGTTATTGTAATGCTTTAATGACAACCACAACCATAAATTATTTTGTTACTTTTACATTAAAGTTACTCTTGGAGTTTGAAACAGGGCAACATTTACCTTCCTCAATTTATCAACCGTACATATTGTCCGTAAATAGTTAAACCACTGAGGAGGGAAATTTTAAAAAATTTATTTGAACAGGAATGTAACTGTTTGAATAAGAGATATTGCGTAATAATCAGTAGAACAAGTGACAGGGTTTTTTCTTTTTCTTATTTCTCTCGACCACACTAATTGCAACAAGCCTCAACACAAAAATTAGTGTAGGCAGTTTTCAAAGCCCAATTAAAAATCAAAGTAAAATGTATAAATTTACGCTTTTGTACTTATAACCAGGTCTGAATGTAAATAGAACGAGATATAATAAGGAAATCTCACAAGGGGATAAAATTCACCAATCTGGGCAGAGCGCTGGAAATACCGAACAAACACGCGACAGTGGAAGCGGCAGGGTTGTTTCCTTCTCCTCTTGACGTAATGCTACTTAAGTTCATTTGTAGTATCAAAGCAAACGCGCTTGGACGGTTTCCACCTTTTGAAATCCATGTGACACAAATATCTACTCGACACAGAATGAAATGCCTCTACTTTATACACACAGTTATCTGTCAATGTAAGCTTAAGTGTGTATAAACTACTTCGTTTGACGTTAGTTGATATTGGCTAACGTATTGAACAAAAATGTTTTGATCATCTCTTAGTTAAATCTGATTTAGTTACAAACTATTGTGATCATAAGATTGCATTATATCGAGAAAAATTTTTATTATATTTGCCCTACAAAGACAATTGAAAACTTACACAAATCATTGCAGTTAGGAACTAGAAAATTTCATAGAATTTGCTAGTGCTGCTCTAAGATCCTGTCAATGGTAGTACTAGGCCTGGCGTTTGTCTCGGTGGCGACCTTTGTTCCTTGATGGACTTTATCTTGTTGGTGAATAAATAAAAAAAAAAAACGCTGCTATATAACAGTACCTTTATAATTTCAGATGTAGTTTCCAAAACTAATTTCAACTAAACCACTTGGGAAGCTTAAGCAATTCAAAGAAGTCTACCTACAAGTAACTTAGCTATGATGGGAAGGATTTCAACGTGAATCGTTGAATTTAGCTTCAGTTCACCTTCCTCTTAGTGGAGGGTCTGAAATTTAATTTGTCTGTCAAACACTTGACTGCTGGTATCTGGAGTTATTTCGTCTGAAGAGAACCAAAAAAATTCGGTGACGAAGTGCGCAAAAACAGACAAGATTACAATGCACTTTGCATTGCTTCGACATCAGAGACACACATAAACTACAAAATATATTAAAACGAAAAGTAAAAGTAAAGTCAAGAATGTCTTATTTTACCAGTTGGAGTTAGGGCTAAGAATACCTCTCTAACGTTTAACCTGGAGTCTAACAGCTTAAAGGTGACTTTCGAATCACCACCAATGATCGGGCAGGCGGTCACCCATCCAAACAGCAGCCACGATCAACGTTTCCTGTTTCGGTTTTCTCGTTATAACCGCCTTACCCACTACACTGCGCCATTGGAATCAGAGACACCCAGACTGCAAAATTATATAGTGTACTCTAGATGATTAGGTATTCTAATTGTCTCATTAGATGAATGATTGAGTGCACTACGACGTTACTGGCATGATCCCAAAGCACGGTGGAGCAACTAAGTTTTATACACATAACATATCTATGGTGAGAAGGTTGATAGATTTGTTGATTTTATGTGAATGTTGAATTTTGAGCCCAGTTTACCTTCCTCTTAGTGCAGAGTCTGAATGTGAGTATGGACTTTGACGCTGAAATAGAGCTAAAATCAACATTTGCATTGAATGCTGTACCATGAATTGGAACAGGAACAACAGTGTTTTTGTACTATTGTGGCAAGTATTGTAACAGAAATGTGGTACAGGTACGCAAATATTATTCCGTATCCAGTTGTGATAATGCCTATCTATTTGGAAAATATTAATTATTAACACAAATCAAAGTAATTTTCTTTTATGCAAATTTATATCACAAACTGCTTTTTATACTCATAATTATTTACACAGTTTACATCTATTAAAACAAGCTTTTGTTATTTACGTTACAAAAGTTATCAAAATATCTTTCATAAATTGAAAGGGATTTTTTCTACCAAGTTCTGAGCTAGGAAGTCCCCTTACAGCAGTGCGTGATTTGTTATTAATTATAAACAATGTACCATGTCTTTGGTAATTCTTCCCCCTGGTTGTAATTAAGATACATAGGTTGATGAAATGGGGTCTTATTTATCCATACCCAAATAACTTATATTAGTTTTCAACGTAAAATTTAATATGTGTATAAAAAAGAAGATATACCAATAAAAACATAAGCATCCATAAACATACTTGGTAAATTTAATTAATATCTACTACTTATACAGCACAAGGATCATTAATAATATAGTAGTGCTTAAATGTCTGTATGATACTCACAAGTGATATATATACAGGGTGATTCAAAACTAAACGGAAATCTCTCGGTAGCTTATTCTATAGCTAAAAACAAGTAAAAAAGTTCATATAACCATATGCCGGAAAACGCTTCGTTAGCGAGTTACGCCTAGCGAAAGATTTCGCCCGGATTTCAGAACCCTTGGTGAAGTCAGGCCGTATAAAAATGGGTAAAAGGTAGTTACAAAGATACAAATACGATTGTTTTTTATGTTTTTATATCTGAAAAATTTATTAAAATTCGTCCCAGAGCTGTAAATGCATACTTTCAGAGATATCTTACGTAAAACACAAGAATTGGTGCAAAGCAATAACACATTTTTGTGTTTAACGTAAGATTACTTCCATAAATGTTTAATAAAGGTCACTTTTTTCTGAAACAGATTTGTAGAAAATTTAATTCTGAAAAGATTCATGTGAATTACTTAGGAATAAAAATTAATAATAGGTATTTATATTTAGCTTTATTTAAGAATTAAAACAGACGCACAAAAATGCATATTCTTATCTGCATAAAATATTAACTAATGTTTAGGTTGTGAGTAACAGAGCTGATCATTTTTATTCAACACTTTTTATCGTCATATCTTCTTTGCAAAGGTTTGGCAATATCAGCTGATCAACAATTAAGTTCATGAAGTAATATTTGAATAACCTTTATGGAGGTTTTTGTATTGTGGCGTGTGAAGATTGTATTTTGTGAGATCCTGTGATTATTTGGAAATATTTTTAACAAGTGTATAAAAATATTTTATTAAATATTTATTTTTAAAATATTTTATTAAAATATTTTTATAAAAGTGTATGTGACTTATCTTAGTAAATAATGGCAGATAATGTAAATGGTATTGAATTCGTTTGAAGAGTATACGGGACATGATACTGATTTACGGCAAAGTTAACAAGAATGGTTTAGCTGCAGTTCAGGAATATCGTGATTACTTTTCCACATCGAAGAACACCTGATCGCAAAACATTTGAAGCTGTGGAGAGACGACTTAGAGAAACTGGTAGCTTTAAACCGAAGCGAATAGATACTGGTCGTCAACGTAACGCAAGGAACTATAATAATGAACAAGCAATAATAAATGCTGTAGAATTATCACCAAACCACAAGCACCAGACGATTATCACGTCAGATTTAAATATTTGCCAGTCAAGTGTATGGCGGACACTTCATGAAGCACAGTTGTACCCATTCCATATAACACGTGTTCAAGACTTATTACCGCAAGATCTTAATAAACGGAAGATGTTCTGCCGCTGGTTAAGAAGAAATTGTTTACGACATCAGTATTTTCTTCGGCGTATTCTCGTTACTGATGAATCCTGTTTTACTAGAAATGGAATTGTAAATTTTCGTAATACCCATACTTGGGCGTACGACAACCCACATGAAACTGCGACGAGGCATTTTCAGTCAATGTATGGCTTGGTGTTCTGGGTGATAATTTGATTGGTCCATTTTTCCTCCCTAATCGACTTAATGGAGTAGCGTACTTAATTTTTTTTAAGAATAAACCTGCCTACCCTCTTGGAAGATATTCCTGTTCAAAAAAAGAATAAAGCATGGTTTATGCACGACGGAGCTCCTCCACATTTTTCTAATGATGTGAAAAAACTATTTAAATGAATACATACGGTTAGACAATGGATTGGTCGAAATGGACCAGTAAAATGGCCACCCACGTTCTCCTGGACCTCACGCCAGCAGACTTTTTCTTATGGGGTTGGATGAAGTCAATTGTTTATTCAAAACGGATTAACACCATAGAGGAGTTACGTAATCGCATTACAGAGGCGGCAGAAAACTATCAAGAATGCTCCAAACGTTATGAAAACGCGCTAGAAAAAGAGTGGATTTCGTCGTGCGAAAACGGTTGCATTGCTAACAAGGGAGGACACTTTGAGCAATTATTATAGGTGATTATTACAGTTTTATAAAGGTAAATACATTTTATGTTAATGTTCAGTCTAGAATAAATGATCAGCTGGGTTACTCACAACCTAAACATTAGTTAATATTTTATGCAGATAAGAATATGCATTTTGTGGCGTCTGTTTTATTTTTAAATAAAGCTAAATTTCAATACCTATTATTAATTTTTTTTCCTAAGTAATTCACATGAATCTTTTCAGAATTAAATGTTCTACACATCTGTTTAAGAAAAAAAAAATGACCTTTATTTAAACATTTATTGAAGTAATCTTACGTTAGACACAAAAATGTGTTATTTCTTTGCACCAATTCTTGTGTTTTTACGTAAGATATCTCTGAAAGTATTGCATTTACAGCTCTGGGACGAATTTTAATAAATTTGTCAGATATAAAAACATAAAAAACAATCGTATTTGTATCTTTGTTAACTACCTTTAACCATTTTTATACGGCCTAACTTCACCAAGGGTTCTGAAATCCGGGCGAAATCTTTCGCTAGGCGTAACTCGCTAACGAAGCGTTTCCGGGCATATGGTTATATGAACTTTTTTACTTGTTTTTAGCTATAGAATAAGCTCCCGAGAGATTGCCGTTTAGTTTTTGAATCACCCTGTATATATATATATATATATATATATATATATATATATATATATATATATATATATATATATATATATATATCTGTAGTGATATAGCATTTTTGATCTTACAACCCGTTTCAAAATGAAACCAAATTCTCATACTTCAGTGGTCGACATGAACCCTACGACTATTCCAAGACCCGTCACGGTTTTTTAAAAGACGCTTGCTTTTTTTAGTGCAGTTCTTACTCATTTCATAATGCGCTCAAGACAACTATACTACACTGTTTCTCCTGGAGCAGGTCTATTAAAGATTTGTCTGGTAGTTAGAGTAAACTGTGTGTTTTAGCCAAGTTATGCAATTTATCATTAAGTGCTTGTGTTACGTGATTGTTGTATTCTACCTTCTTGACAAATCTTCAATATCGACATCCCTCCTGAATCCTTGCAAAAACACTGGAGTCTCCATGTGTAAAGAAAACGGTAGTCTTTCTCACTTTTGCAGAATCCTTCAACAATTGCACTACTTTTCATTCCTGTGGAAGGTCCAACGTAAAGTTTGAAACAAATCTTTCCATGATTAGATCAGCGAAACAAAATTTGTTTCGTACACTCAGAAAGAGTTTATTTTGTGTACGCACCAATAATAACTCTGTGAAAATAACACAACTTAATGTAGATGATTTAGAAAGTAAGCATTTCAGACTGATATTTATATTGCAGAAACTATTTCTGGTGACAAATCGAAGCGTGTCTGACATTGACTAAAAATTAAATTGTTCTAGCTATATTGAAAAAAATAAACGTTTACTGGCTATGTAAAAGGCACATTTTATTTTAATCTGAAAAAGAATTTTAACTGTAACGAAATGAACTAGTTATTAAGTTTTTAACTAATAGAAAGTTGGATATTATAAGGTAATATGTAGGCCTAACTATTACATCTACAAAAATAGGATATCAAGAAAATGATTTTTATCTGTAGAACAAAAATTTACCTAAAACTTCAATTACACGTGTATTATGGAAGGCTACGTTTAGTTTGTAGAAAAAAAAACTTTTTATAGAACGGCCTTGATAGAACGAAGCCTAACCTCATATTGTCAGATCGACTTCAACACTCATTGGCTGAGCGTTAGCGTAGCTTATCAATTGAGAGGCTGGAGAAATACATTTTATGTCTGTCTGTTTTTACGCACGATAACTAAAAAAAGAACTAAACAATAGAATTTAAATTTTCAATGGAACTTTATTTCTACATAGACTAGATTAGTTCTATGGTACAGTAGTTTATGACCAACCAATGAATTTAACTAAGCGTCGATGAAAACTATTGCTCAGTCAGTGGACTAACACAATTTAACTTTTCTCTGCTAGGTGTGAAAGAGTTCATTTCGGCATGATTCATGCCTGCATGTCTATCTGACCACGGGCATATCGAGAGTGATGTGAGCTAAAAATCTGAATTTTGTATGTAACCTCAGTGAAGCCTACTATGCAGTATGTGTATATACTTTGTGTATATTTTGATTCTAGACAAATAGGCAGTGGTGAATGGTTTAAACGTGTTATTTCCAAAAAATGAAATTTATTTTAAAACGAAATAGTATTAACACCTATAGTAATAAAGTTGTGATAAAACTTGAAAGACGAATGCAATATTAGAATAAGATCAGATTCGCCAAGGAAAGCTGAGTTTGACAATATTACGTTTAGAAAGTGGAAAATCCGAACTTTATCAGACGATCCATCATCCCGCAGAGTGTTTGTGCCAAAGTTGCTTATCCTGCAGGCCAACTTGTGGCGTTATGCCCGCGGGTGTTTGACGGGTATATACTTTATACAAACGCCACTTTATTTTTCTTTATTCTGCTTGTTTACGAATCGCTCCAACAACAAAACTTATACGGATTTTATATTGTAACTGTTAGATGTATGAATTCCAAGATTTTACTTCTAAGTTTAGAAGCTGTAAGTGTCGTGTGAATTTTGCATCACAGCAAACCTCCCTAGTTAAGGATAATAGGATTTCGGATATGTTTCCTCGTTATATATTATAAATAGAGAACACTTCGTTTCGAGGATTGGAATATATTCTTACATCACGTATCATAAAGGCGAAAAGTTAAGCATGCACTAACCTATAAAAAATCTAGTAAATATGTGGCCATGTACTCACCGAATGCAAAGTTAAAACTGAAAAAGATTGCACGTAAATGTACCCAAAGGGGTCCATATACCTGAGGGTCCAAATGGACAGGAGCAAGTACTAATCATATCACTGCAGAGAACACGTGCTCTGAACACCATATCCATAAAATGATACATCCGTAACCCACCACTGACGGTACAAGAGTGTTATTTTTGTAACATATAACAACGGTATATTGTCCGTATAATATAATCTACTGCGATCATTAACCATTTCTTTTTCAATTTTTCCGTTGTTATTGAACCTCCATATTTAGTTTTTATTTAAGAACACTCAGTGAAATGTGCACTTTATTTTGAGCTACTGATTACTCAAATTGGCGGAGACTGAGAAGACTTATGTGCGGAAATTCGACAGAAATTTTAGTTAATTTTAGTTAACAAAAAATATTTAATATCGTGAAGCCATTGCCGGATGTACATTAGGCATATCAAGAGAGCTTTGTTTACATTCAGAGTCAGTAGTAGGTTTGTTTACATTCAGAGTCAGTTGTAGGTTTGATTACATTCAGAGTCAGTTGTAGGTTTGTTTACATTCAGAGTCAGTTGTAGGTTTGTTTACATTCAGAGTCGGTTGTAGGTTTGTTTACATTCAGAGTCAGTTGTAGTTTTGTTTACATTCAGAGTCAGTTGTAGGTTTTTTTACATTCAGAGTCGGTTGTAGGTTTGATTAAATTCAGAGTCAGTTGTAGGTTTGTTTACGTTCAGAGTCAGTTGTAGGTTTGTTTACGTTCAGATTATTATAATCTGTTCAAGCAAGTTTAATGTAGCTCTTAGTCTCGCCACTTTATACATTTCTTTAGTTGCTTTTGAAGTTTTTGAGTATTTGTACTTTGATTAACGTGTCTTGCAAAACAAAAGACGCTTGCAGAAATATTAAAAAACGGAAATTGCAGAGTGAAGGAACTAATTTTATGACATGTGGTCCTTTAACCACAAGAAAAAGACAAGTCCCTGATGATGCTTGTTTGATAACGTACGATCCCTCTTCCTCTAAAAGGAGACGACTGGTACCTCCACCAGCTAATCCTAATTTAATGACGTGTCGTTCTTCAATCCCCAGTATGCAGGACATGCTGTACTTCTGAGCGTGAGTGAGCAAATTAAAAATAGTTTGCTTAGAGTTTATCAGGAAAATGGTGACATAATTGCTAATTATGGTTCCAAATTAATGACTTGCTATTCTCTTGAAAACGAGATAATGGGCATTATAGTGTCCTGAAGGATAGGTCTAGAACACCTAAGAGGAAAAGACTTAATATAAGTTCTGCAGTTGTTGATCCAGACAGTAAGAGGATTAAATGCGAGGCCGATCTGACTGGCCGCCGTGAGTCAAAGGCCGAAGTCCAAAATGAGCGAGAGAGCTGAGTATTAAGAGTGGTAAGAAGTTTAAACTTACTTCAAGGTGTGTGGTTTCTGATGCTACTCCAGATGTCCTTACTCTGTTATTAGTCTTGAGGGACGTATGTCAGTATTTCACAGCATTGTATTTCAAACCTGCGAAGAATACAGCTAAAAGTTATTCTGCTGTATTCTGTAATTCATCTTGTAAATCAAATTGTCATTGCAAAGTTGCTGACACCTGGCATCAACGTGATATTTATTATTATTTTTATCCTTACATTATTGCACGTTTACATTATGAAGTTGTATAACGAACTCATTATTATCAGTGTTCCTATACTAGTATTTTGGTCCTTTATATAGTGCAAGACTGGTAAGGAGAGGCTGTTATAAAATCCTTCTGTCTGCATTATGAAATACACATTACCTTACCAAAATTGACTTGTCTATTTCTGTTTATCACATTTAATTGTCTAAAAATGTAGTAATTAATAAATTTTCAAGATAAGTAAATATTCGCCTTCAATTATTTTTCTAGTGTCCACAATGACATATAAAAATGAGTATTATTTGTAATGCTATACAAATAGTAGAATATTTTTCTGAAACCCCATTACAATATACTGTATTTATGAGATGTAAATTCCATCATCTTTTCCTTATGAATATTTAGTTCGCGTAACAATAAGTATCATGCACCATCGCTAGATTAGACACAAATAATAGGATTAAACATAAGCTCCTAACTGGGTAGCTATTACCGAAGGATGGATAAAGTTATGGGTTATGGTGTAGAGGCGTAGTACGTGGTGCCTGTTAATAGTTTGTAGCGGATGTTTTAATATTATAAAGAAAAGAGTATTAGATCAAATAAACAAATCAAAATGTTTGTGTTAAATTACTAATTAAAATGTTAGAACATACGATATAAATAAAATATCACATAAATCCGTTGAATCAATCACAGATAATGAATCAATCAGGACTCTTTGTACTTTCTCATTAGTTCAATTGTGAAATGTTTTTATTCAATCAAGAGATGTTTGTTTGCTTTTCATTGACATTTTGTTATTTAAATTAGCTCGTTTTAAAACATTACACATGTAATGTAAAATAAATTATATATAATATTAGCTTGTTCCTGATAAGTTAGAAAAAATAATATATGTATTCCTCTGGTCACCTAAAATGTTATATCTGAGATATAATTTTCTCACAAATATAACGTGAAGAAATATATGATTTGGTAATGGGGTATTTATATTATTCAATATTCAACATCATACATATGGTGAAAACTTTATAGTAAGAAATCTTACTACTGTTTTCCCATTTTACCAAGAGCCTCCAAGTACAGCATCACTGTAGGATGAGGATCTTATACGTTACATTTGTAGCTATATTTTTGAGTACTACTTAGCTTGGAATCCTGCAGCATCACTGCAGCCATGGGAATAAATTTAGATTTTGTTTAAAAGAAGAAAAAAGTGAATCATATTATTTTACGTTTCACCCATCTGGTTCCCCTGATTAAAAAATTAATTCATGTGCGATTTCAATATTTCTTAAAATTATAAAATTGTTCCTTCGTACTCTTAATGGAGTGCCGATGATTGTTCCTTCTTAATCTTAATGGACTGATGGTTTTCCCAAAATATACTTTTTGGGACAAATTGGCTAATTATTTGATAAATCACGTTTTTTTGCGCTGATATTCTTTTCCCTTGCTCTACTTTTCAAAGATTTATTAACATCTTACAAATTGCCGCATCTAGTCTTGTTACAAGGATTGCACATGTTACGTTTGATGTTATTACTTCTTAGCTTATTTTCGGCCTAAATAGAAATTTTTTGTAATTTGAGGGTTTTAAAGATTAATTTAGGAGTCTTAGAAAATAAATTTATACTCTCAGGGCGAAGATTTGAAAATGGGAAAAGACACCTTTAGAATGTTGTTGATCTTATGAAGGCCTGATCAATATTGAATAATAAATGTATGATAATTTATAGTACGTTACTGATTTATTACTATGCTATTTATTACTATACTAACCAACCTTTTAACCTTGCAACCTTTAAAAACTTTACGTCCTAAAAATGCTGCAGAGAATATAAGGGTTAAAATACTCTACACCTTCCAAATGCCAGCCCACTACAATGTTAATAAGTTGTTAATACTTTTAATGGATGTATGTTAAACTAAAACAATAAGTTGTTAATAATTATAATGGATATATGTTAAATCTAATTTTTCAGAACTAAACGGAAACTTACTTTAGGTTTGCCACAAGTGTTGTACCTCTTGAACATTTCCATAATCTATGTAAGTTCCGACACTAATTCAAAAGTTTTATTTGCTTTTATATCACTTAACCGAAATGTCCGACTAACGTATACGACTAGTAAATAAGTGTATAGCTTTTTATCTTTTTCTTTGTAGATATATACGAGGAAATCTTACTTTAAATAACCACTGAGAAATAGTCTTATTATTACCAGAATCGCCTAAGCCTTTCAAGACTAAAAACCAATTACCCTCATAATTTGCGAAAGGAAAGTCTCTTTTAGTTAATATTCTATCCTCCATGAGCCAGCTGAATTGTGAGTCTATCTTAAGTCTTTGAAGATTTTAGAGGTAATTATATAAGCATTCGCTAAATACATTGATGGTTGAAAATAATTATCGCCTGTTTAGTATCTAAAAATGTTGTACAAGAGATGATAGAAATTTAAATCTTTTGAAACTTCAAAAAGCTGCCATTTTTATTAGAGCCACCTTTTCAGACGTTTTAACAACCTTTCCTTATATTAGGTACACAAAAAAAATACAATAAATGGTTCTATTAATAAAGCATTTTGATTTGATTTGCGTCTCGACTTATGCTACAATTAAAAAAATCCCCCCTGACTTCTTGTCGGATATTCCCCTGGTGTTACAAATACGTATTAACATAACTTTAAGTAGTTCAGCTCCATTTGTAAAAAGTTACAATAACATTCAACCATCTCGGGAATTAATACTAAGCCTAATTATATACGGTTTGCAACAATGATAATTATTTATTGACCAACGAAATGTACTTAATGTGGTCGTAAGTATCATTCGATAGTATTTTGACATTTTCTAAAAAAAAGGGATTTCGTCAAGGTTATGAAGTAAATCGGGTCGGTCTGAAAAGGACTAGTTTGTCCGTGCGTGCGCGTATGTAAGTCCGCGTAGGTTTGTCTGCCCATTATCTCGAGAACGGAGAGGATTTGGCCGTTGTTGGCCTATTGAATAGTAAACCACAAAGCATGTTTGGTATTTTCACTACATTTCTTAGAGCAAAAGTAGATTACAAGAATTGACAGTAGACGGATTTTCACCAAAGGACGGTTTCTTAGAACTAAACTTGCATCGTATATAAATTTTCTTGACCGACCAACAAGGGAAACTAAATTATGGAATTGTAAATCTAATTCATTTAAGCCAAAATTTCTACTTCACGCGCTCAATCTGGAATAAGCGCCAATCGCAATTTACTTTGACCTCGCGAAACCTGTCGCGAGAAAAGTGAGCGTATCCCTAGTTGTAATGGCTAATAAAACATGAACACTACAAAATTATTAAACAATTATGCTGTACGAAGTATCATAAACATCACACTTATGCTGTTGCAGAACAGAGTATCCTCAAACAACGTTAAACTGAAAATCATTAAAACGAACGAATTTACCAGATACTCAATCTGATAAAAGAACAGAGAGTTAACAACTTTGTTAGTCAGTCCTCTTGTACATCTATAACACACGAGGAACGCAACAGCGTTTCAAATCATCTGTGGGCAATAACAAACTTTTAGCAAGGTATTTGGAAACATATTCCTCTTTAAATCATGCAACATTGAGAAAAGTTGTATCCATTTTTAAACATTTTGGAGTGATCGTTCATAAATTATTTAGAGGATAGGAACAAGAAATAAATCAAACTCGCTAAGTGAAACTACCGGAGAAAAAAATATAGTACAATGAAGAATTGTTGAAAAAAAAGAAGTAAACTCTTGTGCTCCAAATCCCATACCTATACAATTATTGAAACGACCCATTTTATAATATATATGTTTTATTAATTCTATAACTTTTGTCAGCTTTACTGTTCATGTCATAATTTCCGAAAAGTTTTTTCATACAAGCGTGTTTTTCTTCAACAATATTTGTTTGCAAAGCTAAGTGAAAAGAATAAAGCTGTCATTTTTGGATTATGTTTTGTTTATTTTTGGTATTTTACTTATTTAAATAAAAAGCAAAGATATAACGCTTTTATATTTCATGGGATTCTATACCCACATCTTCAGGAAGCAAAATAAAATATCAAAAGAACAAGAAACACAACAAATAAGAAGAAAATAACAAAAAATATAAATTCGGAACTCAAACATTCAAAGACCCAGCTGTTATATAATTAATGGCACAGAAGGAAATTTGTAAAAGTTAATTTTATCTTCAATTTAAACCATTTGCGTATTTAGATTTTAGAAGTAACTGATGGGCATGTTGGAGATTTTTTAACTTTAACCTATTTAAATTTCTTCATGCAATTTAACTTTTTGTAAATATTTGGGATAATCTCGTGAAAAGGCATTAAATGTTGTATGAAATGACATATCATAAAATCAAACTTATGATGTTTTAAAACCAATTGTTGCAGAGGAGAGCATTGTGAAACAACATTTGGAACAAAACGCTAAACAGAAACTCATGAAAACCAACAAAGTTATGAGACACTCAATCTGATAAAAGCATACAAGGTTAATAACTCAATAGTATTTGGAATCTTCTAAGGCCAAAGGTTCTACGTCGCAAAGTTGTGAAAATATTAGCGCTCTCCGCTGCTTGTCGCATTTAACGCTTCAGCACAAGCAAAACATATTACCATAAATGAACAACTTTATTCCTCTGACATAGGTTTAAAAATAAATATTATTGAAGGAAACCACGCTTGCTTCTATTACTCAATATTGTCTTTATGCGATATTTATTGTCTCTTTGAAAGTAAAGACAAATATTATCAACAGGAGGAAGCGCATATCAATACAATCTACACAAATGTAGCAAACTCCAGTAGTGTTTGGAATGAAATTATCGTGCTCTTTAGCGTTAAGATGGAAATAACGTATTCGTTTTGATTTAATGTTTATAATTACAGCAGTTCATATAATTACTTAAATATTGAGATCCAAAACATTATTACAGAATCTTGAATACATTTGCCTGATTGCGACGAGAAAATATCAGAATGAATATTGTAAGCAGACTCAGTAAACTCACAAGAGATTTTAGTACATGAAATATTAACAAATGCAACCTACTCTAGCAAAAGATCCAACATCGTTTTATGGTAAATAAGAGCGTAATTTACACACTAATATGAAAACCCATAAAAAATGTGATAGGATCGTTTGGCAAGATGTCTTGAGAAATATATCTAGACTTAAGATTTAGCACTTATACTTAGACAAGAATGAGTTCTATAATTTTTCATGTCAAAAATGAAATTTGGCTGAGCGGCATTGAAGTACTTAGTAGGCTGATACTATTTTTGTTTTGTTTGCCGGGGTGTAGAAAAATGGTGTTTACCGGATGTGTCCAGAGATCCAATAGTTCCATAAAATCCCTTTACATAATGTTTTGATTAGCTTAACTGCACTTAATTATCCAGTAAAAACTAATTATATATATATATATATATATATATATATATATATATATATATTACGGTAAATAGACGGGAGAATACTTTCTCAAATCACCTTATAATTGTTTATTAATTAGGAGTTCAGTAATTTCAAATTAAATTGGACTTCAAAGAATAAGCCTTGTAATTTTTAGAAAATTTACTTCCCAAAAGTTTACACAACCACTTTTGCTGTAAAAGTTTTCTCAAGAAATGGCTTTCTTCCCTCAAATTAAATAAATAAAATTATAAAGTCAATTCTTGTTTCAAAAAAATTGTTTCTAACAAAAAATTTAAATTTCTCATAAAACAAATAAAATAAAATTTCTAATTTGAATATATATTAAATGTACTTTACCGTATAAATGAGGGTAAATAAAACTGAGCTAAAAACATTCTTCCTGCCACGTGTGTCAAAACCTGTTACTGTTGGAACAGACTTTAAGTTCAAACTGTAATTTAACTACGTTCAATGCAGGAGTATTTATTTACTAACAATTTTATATTTGATGTATAAAACTTATTCTGAATGTAGTATTTTAAATAGTTATTACACGTAACATTTCAATAATATTAAAACTGAAGACTTTAGTGTGAAGAATACTTGCAACGATGTGTACTTTCTTGAAAAATTGCGCTAATTATTAGTGAATTCAAATCTTCTCTTTTTCAATTTGCATAAAAATATTACGAGAATCCCTGTAAAAGAAAGCTAAAATTAGTTGATAACAAATTTCCCATATTAAAATCGTAATTCGACTATAAAAGTTCTACTTAAGCAAAATCCCGCGCAGACTTGTAGAGTAATAAGCAAATCGAAAACCACTGACAATAAATCAGCAAAATAATAATAAAAAAAAATCTGAGATGCGCGTGTCGGAAGTTTTCATACTGACCTCTTCCCAAACAACGAAGCCTTTGATCTCAAAGTCCAGAGAGTCAACCCCTATTTTAATGCTTTATAAAAATAAGAGTACCAGAAAATCCTGCTGTCTTACTGTACCATTCCTACATCCACAGACCCTTTCTTGAGAAATAACATTGTTTATTTAACATATATTTTAAGATCACTGATAAAATTCTAAAATGTTTTTGAGAAATTTTCTCCCAACAATATTTAGTAAATGAATTTTAAATTGTTTTTGTAGCAAATACTACAGTATAATCAATAATGAAATGATCTGTAGACTTGAAATCTCGCATTTAACCTCACCGAAGCATCTTAAGCTACATGTAGTGTAGCGTTTCTTACCTTGGAAATAGTTATTACAACATGTTCATACCTAATGTTCTTAAAATTTAAGGTAAACATTTCTTAAGGCTTATTCGTTTGAAATATGGTTCAGGAATGACTACATTTAAAACAAAAAGAAAACGTTGGTAAGAATAAACATTGTAAACTGTGATCAAAATTAAATTTGGAATAAGGTTTCAGAGTTTAAAATATCTTGAAGATACTTTATGTTATACTTGCCTCCATTTCCAATGCTGTGTAGTCCAAAGGCGATTTATGTTTGCAAAGTCGTCTCTCCGAAATCGATGACAGAGAACTATTTCACCCTCTAATACTTCAAAGGGGTTATTTCTGTCCTCTGCTCATAGAATGAGACACCAGGATTGTGTTCCAGGAAGCGGCAGAAAAGAGTTCTGAATTAAGTTTTTTTCACCAATGGTATAGGAAGTTGGATACTTGGTAATTATGCCACTCTTTATTTTGAACTTTGCACATTAACCTTTTTGCTGGACGGAAAATGTTTAGAATATAGTAATATTATCTCAATATAAATTTAATGTTTATTTAGACAAAATTAATTTACATAATTGATTAAATTAGTCTAGTTGATGAGACATGGTTGAATGGTTAAACGATTTGACTAAAATACAGATGGCTTATTAGTCAAGATTTATATATTCGTATATGGTATAAATTAATATTATGTAAGTTATGTGTTACTATTGAAAAGGGGAAGGAAAAATTAAATAAAACAATTGATATTTTATGAGTCGATTGAAAAAGTGAAAGTGAACGATTGAGATTTCCTTTCAGCTGTATTAATTATATTTAAATTAATTGGATTTTAGTTTATCATAACTGAAAATCTGGTAATCTATTTCATTCTAACTCCTAGTCTGTATTGTAAATAATTAAAAAATTAAGTCAATAAATACCACAAGGGCTACACCACTGACTGTAAAATTTATGGCGAATGAAAATAAAACTAGTAGCTAACAAATAGATACGCACTTTTGTTTTATAGTTAGATGATTGTAGCGTGGTTGTTATAATTACAAATTTAGAGCAAAATTAATAGTAAAAAGAAGATGTCCCAATTATTTTTGGAGGCAGACCGTTTTGATTATACCAATACTTGTTAGCCTACGTACACCTGTCTCAGGAACTGCTTGGCTTAGAAAGCTGAAATTTGGCACACTTTTACACAACTGGACCTGTAAAATTTGCAATATTTTTCTCTGAAATTTGTTACGACATTTTATGTTGAGCAAAATTTAAAAAAATAAGCTTGTATAAAAAAAATAATTAAAGTTAAACAAGATGTAATAATTTTTACGTCTAGTTTTTTTAAAGAGAGAATTCATCAAGTGTGCCAAATATGAGCTCTCTAATTCAAGCGGTTCCTGAGAAAGGTGTAATAAAATTACGAAAATATAGATTTAGGGAAACGGAAAAACTTTCTAATCAGTATTCTTCTGTGCTGTAGTGTGCTGTGTTTTGTCTGAGTCTTCATTTTCTTTAATTTCGTCTTCTATTCTCCTTCTTTTTGGGTTCTAAACTTCTTTCAAAACTCATGTATTGCATTTACTGCAGTTTTTCTTCATCGAAGATCAAACATTATCTTTGCGGACACAGTTTCCCAGAAGGCAGACCCATGAGTTTGAAAATCCTATAATATTTTCCTTATTTGACCTCCTATTCCTTCATATTCACCTAGTCTAACTGATACGTTTCTGGAATTTTGCTCCATATAAGCAGAAGCGATTCGCTAATATTTTATGTATCGCAACATTCTTTGCAAGTAATACTGGATTGGCTATGTCCAGAAAGATGCTGGAGGAAGGTGAGTAAGCTCTGAAAGTTTCTTTTTAGGCCCATCTATTGTTTATTCATACTCACAGTGTTCAGAGCACAACTCATGTCCAGGTTTTTCATCAGACGAACTTAAATGAAAATATTGCCCATATTGCAGATTTTCGGCATCAGAATCCTATTGCAGAATTTCTTCTGATGACTAAGCCATAGAATGTTTGGGTTTTTTCGATTTATCGCTGGCATTCCCAGTTTAGCCGGCTCAGGCCAGCAATTTTTATTCCATCGGAGATACTTTTCTTAGAGTTTTGTTTGTTTGTATGTATTCACAAAATACTTGCTGTGGCGTTCGATAGCACAGAAAGAATTGATCAGTTTGTATTCAGAGTCACTGTAATGAATAGTTCAACACAAACTTGTGTAGTACATGAATATAGTATTAACACTACTTGCTCAAAAAGCCCAATCTGATGATTGCAAACTCTTATAAATAACTTCTTAGAACCAAGTTAATTGAACAATTCTATTATGCATACTTTTTATTGAGGAATTTTAAACCACCCAAAACTATACAAAACCTAAAATTCATAAAAATGTAATTTCAAAGTGGTCTGCTCTCCAAATTAAATTTCAGAGAGGTTTTTACAGATACAGTTGTTACGCTTGATCTATACAAGCCCCCATTCCCTCACTATGCCATTGTTTATTTATTATTTATTTATTTATTTATTTATACACGGCATACACCATTTTATAAGAAATGTTAAATCCGATACAACAAGAGATAAATTATCCTATAATACAGTACAACAAGCAACAATACATCCAAAGATAACCAGCAACAAATAAATAACACCAACTATATGAACCAATAAAAAAGTAATAATGTATCTCATAATATATAACATCTATAAATACATCTATAACATTTAACAAGCAATAAAAAACAAGACAACAAGCAGTAATTATAAAACTTCTCATTACAACACTGATATGTGACCCTCTAAAGGCGCCACCAATCACTCATCACCAACTCCATCGTTCGCAGTAAGAAGGTGCACAGTTTGGCTACGAAATCGAGCCACACCAGGAGAGAAAAAGTCCACAGATCCACCTATCTCATTGCCGAGTTGTAAAAGGCGTGGGAGCGTACTGCGTTGCTGGTATAACGTAGAGTACTGAAGCCTCTCAAACAAATCCTGGGATCTTGTACGACCAGGAGTGTGAAAAGGAAGCTCCTGTAACAGCTCAGGGCAGCCCACAACACCATTGATCAACTTCATGAGGAGAACTGAGTCATGAATCCTTCTACGAATGTCTAAGTCATGAAGGCGGAAGTGAGACTTCAGTAGTGGTACAGGGACTTCAAGGTAGTTGTACCCCATTCGGCAGCCAACAACCCTGATGAATCGGACCTGGACTCTCTCAATATCCGATATGAGAGTAGATTGATACGGAGCCCACACAGAAGAGTTGTACTCCAGGAGCGGACGCACTAGTGTCTTATACAATGTTACTAGAGAGTCAGAATGCAGCCCCCCAGAGAAACGAAAGATGAAGCCAAGCGTGGAGTTGGCTCTCCTGCAAATGAACCGCACATGCTCATCGGGATGGAGAGTTGAAGTAGTTATGACACCAAGGTCCTTCATCTTCCAGACTCTATGGAGAATTTCGCTGCCAAGGTAATAGTCATGAAAAACTGGATTCCGTGATCTGGAAAAGGTCATAACTGAACATTTAGATACGTTCAGGTCCATAGCGTTTTTAAAGCACCAGTGCTCCACTGCCCTTAATGACGACCTGAGACGGTCCACATCATGGCCCGAGGATGATTCCAGAAAGAGCTTCACATGTTTGGCGGTCAGGGCATCACCAATGTCGTTGATGAAGAGGTTGAAACGGAAAGGTCCCAGATGTGACCCTTGAGGAACTCCTGACTCAGCACCAATGGGGTGAGAAATAGCAGTACCACACCTCACACACACACATTGTCTTCTCAATGTGATACTGTATTGTTAATCGAATGAATCGTACAAGGAAGAGACGTCCAACAATACGGGGCAAAAGGCAGGCACAACGTTTAAACTGGACAATACAAAACGACAGCGTTTGAACAAATTCGGTTCGAAGTTGGAATGAACTTAGCAGTCTCTTGAAGGTACCACCAACATCTCAGTGATCTCAATCAACTTAAGTTTTGATTAGAACCATTCCGTTGTCAAAGGGCTTTACGCCTTTGAAGATCTATCTTTGGTCCTCAGCGACCAAAGGTCTTTTTAATTGAGAAACAATGTAAATCCCAATTCAATAATATGCTGAATAAGTTTGTTATTTTTATTATTAGGCAAGTAATACAAGTGTAAGCTGGTTTACTCAAAAAAGAATATTTTTATTGTAGTTAATAATAAAACATTTGTATGTTTCTAGATTAAGTTTTAGTGTTCATAGCATACTTTGTACCATGGGGCATATCGTGCCTTTGATAGATGTAGAATCTGTGTTCATGTTAAAAATATTCTTCCAAACTCAGAAAAGTTTAAGATTAAGCTGCTTTAACAATACATTTGATTACAAGCTGTTTGTTTTAAGTGTGATCTTTCAAAAAGATTTTATGAATAATTTAACAAGACAAATTACTTCATGATCGTTACATACAGTCACGTTGTATGTACATCAGATCATCTTTCTATTCTGGATTGTATATTTCAACGTGTTGTCATGTATTAGGAATATGACTGAGTCTAAGATTGATCCTTGAGGTACACCATAGTGTATTTCGACTTTGCCAGACTAGGTATTATTAATACAACTGCAGTGCAATTGGTCTATGAGACATTGCGAGAGGAAACCCCGATTAGAACTTGTCGACATTTGGTGTCGCATAATGCTCTTTTTCAATAAAGTTTCTTATTATTATGAACCGTAACTGGTAAATTCGTATATTTTTTAAATTTCTAGATCTTATCAACGTGTAGAGTTTAGCACATTTTATTTATTGTAGGTCGATTCGTTTTAAAAATACGCTTTTTAAATAAACAAAATCACTCAGAGCTGGACAGAGAGTAAACAAAAAAACTAAGTCCGTTATTACTTGTGCTCATCAGTTGTGCCCATATAACAATATTTTTAATTTCGTAGTGAGAGTTTAAAGACCCGGCATATCAAAGTATTCCAAATAGATGTAAAAGGTTCAAGAATCAGGTAAAACAGAGATTGTATTGAATTATAAAAAATAAATGGTAGATATAAATCTCCGTAATATAATATACACGTGTCAATATCTTCATTTCAATCCTATCATCACAATCTTTCAAATATGATGATTCTTTTTCTTTATTCTACTCAGACAAAGATTTACCTAAAACTGAACTGCCACATGACGTCGAAATATATGAACCACTTAATAGTGGACATTTAAGGCTAAACATCTAATAGGCCCTATCTAATAAGGCTAAACGTTCAGCATGCAGAGTTGCTGGTCAAATGCGCTTAACAATATTAAAATACACTCTTTAGGTCATTCAATAAAAACAACTCAAGGACCGTCGAGGAATAGCCTTGATATATTAGCTCAGTCAGATATATTATTACATTTTGTAATATTGAATACCTAATTACAACGTTCTCAAAAAGTATACTTCACACTTAGTGAGGGACGTAAGGTGTTTCTATATCATTCATTGAAAGAGGACTCTCAAAATTGTTAATAACCGTTGTAATTACATTGCTGGATCCCGTTGCGATATTGTACAGATATGCCTCAATGACTCATTCAAAGCGAACTGCTTTTAAGTCTGTAGACGACTTTGTGTACAGAGTGAATTGTTATTGTTGATTCCCAGTTGCCAGAATGTAGTGAGGCTATTCTAGTGAACTTGATGTTTCAAGTTCAGCTCCAGTCTGGAGATATTTCCGATTATAAGTGGGTAACCAATGCATATGTAAGGATTTGAATTTGTTTGGTTCTACGGTTTATTCAACAAACTTGTTTGACATTTTTAACGTTTCTTCAATATCAATTATATTTTTAAGTTTCCGCATATTTTAAAACAAATTAGCTCACAGTATTTCAGATTTAACATTTTAAATTCCATTATTTCCCTACAATTTTATATTGAATTCATATATATTACAGAAAAAGGACTGAATAAAAATAAGGCACATAAGCTACTAGAAACTTCTCCATTCCTTGAAAGTAAGAAAAAAGTCTTAAGCCTTACGGTACATTCAATGTATTATGAATTGTTACCATGACAGGTACAGTATAGTACATTTTACGTTTATTTTTAACGTAAAATATATGTTCAAAGTTGAAAAATTGTGACTTTACTATACCTACGATGTTTAATTTGAAAACAACTAAATTTTAAAAGCAAAATAACGCAGAAATCGCGTTATTATGCAATTTTTATGATCTGATATAAATTTACTTAAGAGGTTCTCTGTTGCTAAAATTATGACTGAGTTAATTCAACCAGGGTTAATGAAAAGTGAATAAATGAGCGAATTACTATGTCACCTCAAACCTCCAGTAAAGGTTAAAATAGTTTTATTACAGTTAATACATTTATTTCATTCATAACTTCACTATTTAAGATTGTATGAATGAAAAAATATGTGGTTTTGAAGGCACAGATATTTAAACTTTGGTCTTTAACCTACTTTGAGACTGGGAGGAGGTACTTAGGAATAACAATCGTTGTAGAAGAAAGACTTAGAGGTCCCTGATGATGGAGAGTAGGGAACCAATGTGAAATTTAATCGGATATCAGTTTTTCGCAGATATAAAATTTTTAAATTTACCAAAACACTATTGAAAAAATTAAGCTGAGAATAAATTCTCTGTAACCTGGTGATATAAAATAATAATGTTATTGAATACTGTTGAAGATAAAAGAGAGGTAAACGGATCAAAGTTTTATAAAGAATGATCAATCATCTAAACCTCTATAAACTCTTAACGTGTTTATGATACTTGTGACTGTCAGAGTACACGAAGGGTACAGACTGTAATAGAGTCTAAGTACCTCAGAATGGCCTCTCAACAGTACTCTCCGTAATGATATATTTTCCTCTCTACTCACCGCCAAACGCTCTCAACGCCATTTCCTCTTGTCCTTGTATCCGGCTTAGTCCTTACTCTCATTATGTCACTATTAATTGATTAGTGACGAAGTTACAACTACCTTAAGCGCCTCTTTATATAAGCTACTTTCAGATTTAGGTGTTTGCTACACTTGTACTGTGAAAAATCACATAATTAATAATGAGTGATGAGAGTATCTTATGCGAAAAGTCGTAAGATCGTCAGAATCGTGAAAAAGGTACAGAGTTCTTGATCACGCTTAGAAAATCTCGCAGAGGTAGCAAGTTTTAAGGTGTTAATTCGGAGTTTGACGGAGTTATTTTTTTAGAAACGAAGTCGTTTCTCATCTCTTTATGATGCCTTTACTGGAGATGAGAAAAATAACAAGATTTTCATCATGCCATTTATCATTTAAAGTGGTATTTGAGAGAACATTATAATCGATCGCAGAATACTGCAAAACATTACGGATCTTCCTACAAAAATTTTTATGTTGATTTCTAAAGGAAACTACTTGTATTTTGCTATTTAAAATATAATTTCAACCGGTTATATTTTCTTCAATAATAAAAAGATTTCATTTCATTTATACCGTGAAAATTCAAAAGGGCGGTTTTCTTTGGGCCTGATTACAAACTTGCCCAAAGTTGCTAACTTCAATGACTCTTCGAATTACGAAAAGGGTTTTCCTATCTCTTTTATTCAGGGAGAGTAACCTGAAAGGATTTAAATTATGAAAATATAACATTAGAAAAACCAATTCCGCAATTATTTTATGATTAACGGCATAAACACGGTATTATCCACGTGTCATTTAAAATTCAGGACCTTCTCCTTTTAATGTTAGCGTCAGACATACTGAAATTTTGAATTGGTGTTGAAATTACTGGAATATTGATCGGGGATGCGTTTACGATATTTAACGATCGTCATATTGTACGTGCTGATTATACGAGCATATAGCATGATGACTCGTTAACCACTTTGTATCGTCAAGCGCAACCTCTGAGAGACCGTTCCAAAGAGAAATATGCGTATAATAAAAGCCGTAAAATAATTTGTGTTTTATTTGGAACAAGGTAACGGACTCATACAGTTCTACTCAAAAATCCAAGAAAATAAGAGGAAAGTTAACACCAGAGTTATTTAAAATTATTGTGACAGACTACAAATTAGTCATTTGAGGGAACATTAACTTTCTTGATTTAGTCTCTATACAATTGTTAACAATAAGTGGTCCTCTGCAAATGTTAAGATGAAATCTAGGATGATCTTCGATTCACCCGGATTGCAGCGGAAACAATTAAGCTGGATTCAAGCACAGTCATGCGAGTAAAGCTATTGTCGTCCCGATAAATCACTTGTAGGAACGGAAAGCATGATTACTGAAATTCTCAACCCTAAACATATTCTAGGTCAACTAGCAATTCCAAGGAGACAAAAAATATCGGGACAATCGGAAATCTTTATTCTCATAATCGGGTCGATAAGTTGTAGCGGCAAGCGTTGTTCGTCCAAGAATATAGGGATAGATAAATAACAAAATTTGTCATAGTGTAGGAGTGTGTGAATATTATCGTAATGCGTTTCATATTCAACTGTACAAAAACGGTCAAGTGCAACATTATCAAGCATCACTATTTTCTTATAACTTGAAGGATTCAGTGAGGTCTTTTTGCCCTAATGATTGGTGAATTAGGAATCAGAATATCTAAGGAAGCTAGATTTTATGTGTTACGTGTTGATTAAAAGAGTCCGTTCTCAGTAAGCGATTTATTTTGTCATTGAGGCTCTTAGGAAATTATTTAGAAATATTTAATATTATCACTACGTCGCTTTCACGCATAACCAGTCAATTGTGCCTTCCAGACATTACTAAAGCGTTACACAGCAATTAAGAAATGAAAATTGAGTTTAACTGTTTTTTTATTAGCGATGATTTAAAATATGTATTATAAAATATGATTTCATATTATTTACCCATTTGTAAAACTAGACTAGACTCTTGTTGATAAAATATAACACTTTCTTTCAAATCCAGGACACATCTATATAATACGAATTAGCAGTAACCTTGGTTTAGAACGCAATTCCTATGAAATTAATTAACGAAATGGGCATATCCTTTTTAAATAGCATAATAAACACGCCTAAAAATAAGTTACGGTCAATGGAAGGTGTGTTAATCTCCTAATTTATTTTAGAATATCAGGACCTAAATTTCAAAGAGCACTGTGTTTTAGGAACTAAAGTAAGTTTTTATGAATAGGGTACCAACGAAATACTCAAAATTCTCTTCAAAATTCCATAATACTTAAATATGCTACCACAACATCAATAAACCTCTACCATTTGAGTAAAATCTAAACTGATATAGGACAGAGCGGATGAATACTAAAAGTGGTATTTCTAGAATATTGCGTCTTCATCTTCTATTTCCAAATCACCTGTTTTTGAGCGGAATGTAAGATTCTATATATATACAGGGTCGGCATAATAGTTGCAGTGTACTCTTACGGACACTCACCTTCGATAAACACAGCCCAGTGATTTAGGATTTATTACTTAACTTTCTGATTATGAAATTTCTAAAAATTAAAAAACCATTTCTTGAGATCGAGATCGAGAGAGAGAGAGAGAGAGAGAGAGAGAGAGAGAGAGAGAGAGAGAGAGAGAGAGAGACCCCATCCTAACCTTCACAATATCTATAAGACATTCTTCAAATTCCCTCCTGAACTTCCTTGGCCATTGTGATAATACTTACCAAAAACTATTACAATACGTATTATTAAAACTATTACTTACAGTCAATCCAAAGTGTAATTGAACTGTTTTTTTACGAATTTTCTAAAACGAGTGAAACATCCATCAATGGAAAAAAAGAAGGAGGCTACATAATTGTATGTTCCGAATTCTACATAAGCATTAATTACTATATATAATTTTCCTTTTCAAAACAAATAATTCATTTGTTTAATTATATCCATTTTCATTTTTATTTTTATTAAATGTTTACTTTATCTGCTGAGCATATCATATCATTACATCTAAAATTTAATGGACATTCGGTACAGCAGCAGACCAAATGAACATCAGTTATATACCTTACTTAATTAAATACCAAATGAAATAAGTTTCATTCTTTTATAGTTTATTAGCATATAATTTTTATTCTTCCTTGTTTCCTTATGATAATATTCAGAGACTGGTTCCACAGGGACCGTTACAAAGAGATCCAAACGTATCTGTGTCACAGACTTGACAGTTTCATATTTTCTGTGTATTACGAGCAAAGTTGGCATTTCATTCCTGTGTTGACACAGGCTTGACACGTCAGATGTGCGAGAGAGTTATAATTGAGGTCTGCTATTATAAATTCCACAGTATTCTTTCCAGAACTGTGTATTTGTAACAGAACTACTTTCTGCTTACTTTTAGGCAGATAATTTGTTTTACTAAAATTATAATCTTGATTGCGTATGCACATTTTTATAACCCAATAATTTGTTTAACTATCAGTCTGCCATTATGAAATATTCTTTAATATATTACTATAGTGTTATGTTTGCCACAGTTATGTAGTTCTTGCCTATATAAATAGTATATTAACTTATTATACCATAAGAATATTGGTTTATAAAGTGACATATTTCAATTTTAGTGTTATTACATTTTTTATTTTAAAATTGATACACAAGGCCAATTTGCTTTCTTGTATTTTAAATTTTAAAAATATTAATTTAACTTATGCAAGGAAAACCAACCATTTTGCAGGTTTACAAACTTAGAATCTTTTATAGAAACATTTAGTTTGAATACGAATTAAAGAATCTTTTGTGTATTTTGACTAATTTTAGGAGTTGACAAGAAAATATATTTTTTTAAGGCTAAGTGGATTTCAGACTTATTATAGGGACCTGCATGTTGTTACCATATTCAAGTATGTTTAAAAAAGTGTATATTTTTATTTTTATTTAAAAATCTTGAGTGTATATTTTTACGAGATTCTGTCTTTTTGACAACCACAAACTACTAGATTTACTAGACTTACGTGACGTTCAGATTGAAGCTAAATATCTAAATCCTTAAGATCTAATTCAAATATAATTAAATTTAAGTAATAAAATTAATTTAATTTAATTAATTAAATTAATGTAATAAATTAAATTTAATAATTTTATTTAGTTTTGTTTAACTTAATACCTTTTTGAAAAATGTGTTAAAACATTTAATATTTGCTGGATATTTAAAATACTTTACGATTTTCGAGACTAATGCCCATTAATTTCGGCTTTTAAAAGGCAGGAAGTATTTTCAAATTTTCAAGAGGAAAATTCATTTGATAGTTCTATTATAGTGCTGATTGAGTTTTCATGTTTTCAAAATTTTTTGGCCGTTTATATAAAGAATCTTCAGTTCTGAAAATCAAGGACCTGCCAACTTAGTTTTGATCTATTTTGGTAAGTTTTTTAATGGGTTCAAAACAAACTTTTTTTGTTTCTTCATACATGGGAATACTTTCCGCCCTCCAAATGACCTTAAAACGTAAAATTCGGTAAATTTCAAATCTCTTTTTTGCAAAAATCTCATTGTTATAAATGTCTCGTTTCCAGCTCTCTGTGAACAGTTCATACTTTGCTTTAACTGCTGACTGAGTGAATCGGTGAATTAGGATAAGTGTTACATCCTAAAATTAGCAGTAACTGTTTATAGAAACATGCTTTATCCGGTCGAGAAGATGGTCAAATTTCGTAATTTACAAGGCTCGAAAAATGCTAATTTAAAATTAAGGTCACTTTTCATTGGTATTTACGTAATACCTAATACTATTGATAAAAACAGGCTCGGATAAAGCGTTAATGTATTCGGTCAAAAGTGCAAACTTCACAGAATTTTCCTCATATCCATCATGTTATGTGAACTCACTTTAGTATTTGAACTATCAGCTACTGATAATTTTGCTAAATGATTTAATAAAATATTAGCCTATATATTCATTTACTGTCAACAATTTAAATTAATGAAGAAAATTGAAAAATTGCACCATTAATTAATTACAATTTATTGTAAGGCTGGATTTAATTTTATTTCTGTTTGCACAAAAAATCTTTACTTATTATGTTTGTTTTTAATAATTAAGCAATTAGACACTTTAAACTTTCTAAATTTTGGCAAATTTAATATCCATTTAGGTAAATTCAGAGAACGGTGCATTTCATGTGTAGTTGACATTTGCAAACATTAAGTTAAAATTTAAAATTAGCACTGAAGACTAATTATAGCGGACTAGTTGTTAATACTCTTATTTAGCTGTCATGTTAAAATAATACTTTCAAACCGTTGGAAACCATTGACTTTGAAGCCATTTTTTTTTAAAGAATAATGATACTACCTGGATAGAAATGTTTATAAACTTGATAGTTTTTATACACTTTTTATTTTTAATATATGGTCATATAACCTGGATAAAATTACATTTAATTAGTCTAAATGGCCTACAATATAAGTTATTTAACTGATTAATGATTGCATTATTGAATTGCTGAAAAAATACGAACCAATAAAATTATACAACGTTGAGTGAATGGAGATAGCTTAAAACTCGTTTAGGGAGTATCAAATACAATCGTGCCTGATTTAGTTGGAATCCGTTGAGGATTAAGGTGGCTATTGTTTCCTCTCGTATCGCTGCTATTTTATTTTTTACTTTTTAAAACTTTTGCGCGAGCCATTTTACAACCACGAGAAGTATAAAAACAGCATTTACATCAATAGTTATGCTATACAAGGATTAATATGTAATATAAACTGGTAACTATTTATTTCTTATTGGTTATACTAATTGAGTATTGGCGCTTGCCATATACTGGTTGGATGTCCTTGCCAGTTTTTTTTTTTTTTTTTTTAATGAAAACCCGTTATGAATTAAGGCCACCAACATTATAATAAAGAACAAGAAAAAATTATAGTTTACGCGCACACAGAGCAAAATACACAAGGACTTATCGTTGTGCAATTGCATGACCGTTATGAGTTCCTTGTGCAATGGAATGACCCGTTATGGTATCCATATGCAACGACATAACCGTGATGAGTAGATATAAGTAATAACTGTGATGAGTATCCATATGCAATGGCATGACCGTTATGAGTTCCATGTGCAATGGAATGACCGTGATGGTATCCATATGCAACAACATTATCGTGATGAGTAGATATATGAGTAATAACTGTGATGAGTATCCGTATATTGAATCTGGCATGAACGTTATGACTCCCTTGTGTAACACATAGCTTTGATGAGTACCCACGTGCAATGACAGACCGTAACGAATATGTACGTGCAATTGCATGGCTGTGATGAGTATCCATATGCAATGGCATGACCGTTATGAGTTCCATGTGCAATGGAATGACCGTGATGGTATCCATATGCAACAACATTATCGTGATGAGTAGATATATGAGTAATAACTGTGATGAGTATCCGTATATTGAATCTGGCATGACCGTTATGACTCCCTTGTGTAACACATAGCTTTGATGAGTACCCACGTGCAATGACAGACCGTAACGAATATGTACGTGCAATTGCATGGCTGTGATGAGTATCCATATGCAATGGCATGACCGTTATGAGTTCCATGTGCAATGGAATGACCGTGATGGTATCCATATGCAACAACATTATCGTGATGAGTAGATATATGAGTAATAACTGTGATGAGTATCCGTATATTGAATCTGGCATGAACGTTATGACTCCCTTGTGTAACACATAGCTTTGATGAGTACCCACGTGCAATGACAGACCGTAACGAATATGTACGTGCAATTGCATGGCTGTGATGAGTATCCATATGCAATGGCATGACCGTTATGAGTTCCATGTGCAATGGAATGACCGTGATGGTATCCATATGCAACAACATTATCGTGATGAGTAGATATATGAGTAATAACTGTGATGAGTATCCGTATATTGAATCTGGCATGACCGTTATGACTCCCTTGTGTAACACATAGTTTTGATGAGTACCCACGTGCAATGACAGACCGTAACGAATATGTACGTGCAATTGCATGGCTGTGATGAGTATCCATATGCAATAAAATGAACGTGATGATTACATTTAAAGTCCATCTATCCAAAGGGGCCATCCATTTAGAAGTTCTGTTGTTTCAGTGCGTTGTCACTAAAAAAGTAAAAGAGCCTCATTACACTAAGTCTGTGAAACCTACAATTATGTAGTGATTTTTAAGTGATAAAAGATTGTTATAACCATTGTATTACTTTTTTATTTCAACCCGTGTATATATTTTTATTTCATTCAAAATGTTAGCCTTAATTAAGATATAATTTTAAAACACGGGAATAAATTTCAAGAGTTTTCTTCTCGTATAAAAAAAGCTCTATTATACTTGAAAGAAGAGATAAAACCGATTCATATCAAACACTTTACCATCCAATTCTGGCATCTATTTATTATTATTTGTTAGGGGTTCTAATCTTACAGTTACAAAATGTTAAAATATTTAACAACTACCTCATATTATTTTAAAACATAAGATGTGTCTAAAACAAACAAAAAATATAACTGAATATTTCCTTCATCGGCAGAATGCTTACTTATCTCTGAAAACCTAGGTCATTTATACTTTTGTCATACTGCGAGACCATTCCATCACAAAAACATTTTACAATTATGGTATACTGTATAGTTCTGGGCCTAAATTTCCATAAACCGTAATATTTTACTCGTAAATTATAAATCTACGCAAATGTTTTGTACTATTGTATCTGACCAAAACAAAGAAGGTTAAAAGAAAGAATGTATTATAACACAGGGATACTACATTTATGCTTTAATTAGACATCTTGAGCACACGCTTTACATTTAGTACAGAAATTAACCAATAAACACAAAAATAATGACAATGAGTTAGAAAATATTCAGTGTATGTAAATCCCATGTTACTCACTAATAAACCTTTAGCTGTCGCAAAATCTACCTACTTATTCCCGTTGAGCCGGAAGGACTGTTTACACTGGTTATCAAAGTGAACTTAAAATTTCTGACCTAAGTGAGCGAAAGAATGTTAATTTAATTGTACTAAGGTCAATATTTAACCCAGAGTTTCAGAACTTGTATTATGACATTTAGACTTTGGATGTAAATAATTGTATATCCTGTCCAGTTTTGTCTCTTTGAAAGTTATGTATAGTTGGTTTCGTCACCTCAAAATAAGGTCAACGAGCGAAATTTTAACGTTTATTTAAAATTTAAAACATTTAATATTTTTTAAGACACTTTATCCAAGGGTTTTCACTGTTATTTAAGCGTCTGATACCATGCAGTTAAAAAAATATTATAATTATTATAAAAAAATGGATCGAATAAAACAAATAAGTTGTTTGTATTTTAAAGTTAAGTTGTATACAGTAACAAATGGTTATGTAGAATTTGGAATAATCCAGAAGCTTTATAACTACGGAATAAAAAACATATTTTTACGTTGCCTCCTTATTTCTTTGCTTGGTGGCAAAGAAAATAGACGTATTGCTCTTTTAATCAAAGTAAATATTTGGATAAAGTTGTTCAAAACACTGTAATATTAAATAAATGTTTGGATTTACTAGTGAAAAATTTTTAGATAAGTATAATACATCGTAACCATCGTAGCTTTTAGACTTTGTGTCGAGCAAAAAGACAAGGGACGATCTTACCACGATGTCCAAGGAAGTTCAGCGTAGCTGTAAGGGAATTGGACACAAAAATAAATGATCATAGGGAATCAACTCTCTCTAGTGTACTACTAGTATTTATACATGCAACGAAAGAAGTTGATACTATAACATTTTCACATTAATACATTACTGCATATACATTAAATACATTAATGCATTACCTCCCAGATACAAGTACAAACATTGAAGTTCAATGGAACACAATTGCTAAATGAAGTTGAAGCGTTGTCGAGAGCATTAATCTGGATCGTTCTGCGTCTGTAGGGTCCCTCGAGTCTTACTAGCTCAAGCTTTAGCCAAGATCTAATTACAGTCTAGACGGCTGACAATGAGACGCTATGTTGAATATTTGCTATTCAAGATGAATTGCAAACACTTTCATCATTTTCAAAATTTAATGATGTACTTTATTGCATAAAATTACTGTACTAAAGAAAATGTTATTTAATATTCTAATAAGAGTAAGTCTAATGAAATATCTTTACAGAATGTTTTATCATTTGCTTTCTGCCATTTTCTTTTAATTTCCAACTAGAGGTAGTTAGAGAATGATTTTTTATTAATTCATGATTATTTTACATTCTACCAGCTTCTTCTTATTGGAATTAAATACGTAATTTATGAACAAACACTCCAATAATTATGGAATTTTATTTATGAGAGGCCTTTCGTGTTCAATGATCACATCATCAGACCCACATAACTAAAATAAAAGTTCAATTATAATTCAAACAATTTATACTTAAATAAAAATATTTCATTAATAATACAGACAAAAAAATTTTAAAGACCGTAGGTATTACATATATTTATATATGTATACGTAAAAATTAATATTTTATTAGATTAAAGGCTTCAAAAAAATATTATTTCATAATTATTGGAGTGTTTTTTCATGAATTAAGTAATGATTATTTGATTATTTTGTTTTCGTCTTTATTGAGTAACCTTAAAAATAAAGGTTACTTTTGATCATTTATTTTAAAATGTACTGTAAGTTACCTTTATTCCATTTTGTCCACTATAGCAGTACGTGGGTTCTCAGAAAATGAAGTTCATTGTCAACTATTGCTCCTTGAACTCCTTCCTAGAATGTTTCTCTGGTCCTCATTACTTTGGAAACCTTGTCTGGATTGCTTCTAGTTTTAATTTTACCCTGTGACACGAAATTAATTAATGACCTTTTGTTGCATTCTTGTTGTCTCAAATACTTTGTACTTTAGTATGAATGATAAACATATGGTGGCTAAAAATATTCCATAAGATACATGTATGTATAAAAGTCAAGTTGATTAATACTTTGTGATACGTTCATTACAAGCTTCATTAGGATGATAGTAAAGCCCTCATTAATTTACAAAGACATGTTCAAAGAGCTTTAAACAGCTGTGATACAACTCACTTAATATGGAATGTTATATTAAATGCATAACTCATTGAGAAATATAATTATGCAAGAAACAACTAGAACCTTGTGTACTCGAGACCAGTATTGTAACATTAATAAACGTCAGACCCGTGTCAGAGCGCCGCCTCATGTCAATCAATTAATTATTTTATATAAATGGTTGTAGCATATTAATTACGTATGTTATATGTGAACTGATTAGAAACATGAAATGTTTTAACGATAATATCATAAATTACTACAGTCAGAAGGAATTGATCATAGTCTATATATTGTATACAAAAATTGATGTAATAAAAGTACTTTTTCCGCCCCTCTTTTGTAAATCAGTCATTTTGTACTTGCATATTAGTCTCATGTGTTTTGAATTGAATTGGATTGTTTTATCTCCACAAACTGTACAATAGTTTAGGCTATTCTATGGACAAAGGTTGTCAGCAGGGTCCTATTAAGCCAAAGTAATTATCGCTAATTAATTTATAGATACATACAAGGTAGAAGTACGCCAGCATGTGTCGCGTAACAGAGTTCACTGATGTTGCATCCAAAATTTTAAATCTATATCTCATTTAATTCTCGGTATGTCCTGCATGTATATAGACAAAAAGACAATTGTAAAGAAAAGAAATTGACACACAAATTTAGACTTAGCTAAATTACATGGTTGGACATTCACCATCATAGAACACATATTTTTCTATGTAGAAAACAGTTTAATTAAATGCTAAAAGTTTAAAGACGATATATTTCTCGAAATATCTTGTGAGATATACATTCACATCTTTGCTCATTAACTCATGTTTCATGCTACATGCAGACATATTCCTTGTAACATGCTAATTTTTAAAGGGGAATAAATAAGGACATAAAAAAAGAAAATTAGTTTTAACCAGCGTTCTTTTCTAGTTCAAGTCGAATAGGTGCGATCTTTTGGGGAATATCTAGGTGTGATGAAAGTCATCATAAACCATCTGCTGACTCCTTCCACTTATTTAATTTTGCTTCCGAGTTTGGCGATAATAAATGATTGTTGATCTGTTGATCATCAGTGCTGAATTTGCTTTGGAATTTTCTGTTGGTCATCAGTGCTGAATTTGCTGTGCAATTTTCTGTTGATCATCAGTGCTGAATTTGTTTTGGAATTTTCTATTGGTCACCAGTGCTGAATTTGCTGTGCAATTTTCTGTTGGTCATCAGTGCTGAATTTGCTGTGCAATTTTCTGTTCATCATCAGTGCTGAATTTGTTTTTAATTTTCTATTGGTCACCAGTGCTGAATTTGCTGTGCAATTTTCTGTTGGTCATCAGTGCTGAATTTGCTGTGCAATTTTCTGTTGATCATCAGTGCTGAATTTGTTTTGGAATTTTCTATTGGTCACCAGTGCTGAATTTGCTTTGGAATTTTCTGTTGATCATGAGTGCTGAATTTATTTGACATTTCTTTCTTACACAGACGCGGGTAGGACCAGGACTTGGAAACTACCTCCCCCTTCCCAACCCTGAAGTTTAGCCCACTCTACTGTTCTACCCGTTTCTTAGTACTATAACACTACCCCTACCCAATTTAACCGTTATATCTTAGAGGATGTTTATCTATCTATATCAGGACCAATCAGGTTGTGTGAATGTACAGAGAAAATTGACTGTTTGGCTACAAATAGATTTTATGTTGATTTATTTCTACTAAACTATTCCATCTATTAGCAGTCTAATACGTTTTGCACAATATAATATTATAGCTGAAATAAAATTGAAAAACTGTCAAACAGGACAATTTCATATTTAAATGCTAGTTCTAATCTATTTGATACTGTTAAGTGCAATAATTGGTTAATTGGTATTGGCAAATAAACAAAGTTAGTCTAATAAAATGTTTACTTTTCCTTGTCAACACAATCAAATATAATTTACCTACTGTATAAAATAAATTAATTTACTTCGTGTTAATGAATTTGTTAATGATTCCAATTAACGATACAATTGACACTTCTTTGCTCGGATAAATAATGCTCTTCTTTTACTATTTGTAAATTGTAATATAGGTTGATTTATAATGTATTGTTTATTCTTTCCAAATAAAAATTACTCGATAAACTTTAACACGAAAAAAGGGCGAATAAAAATTTAGAACATGAGAGATTTATTTGCACATTTTAGACTAAAAGGTTACCTACCTCCATTTGTATTTATACTGTGTGTTTGATAAAATTATTTTATAATGACTATAAATGAATATTTGTCATAATTTAGTTTCCTCAATATTGATATAAATAAATAAATATATGTATATTTAAAGTGTCAGTTAAAAGTATGGATACACTTTTTTTAGTTTTTTATGGGTGGAGATGGAGAGATTGAACTCGGAACATCTTTTTAGGAAATAGAAATGAACTTTTTAGTCACTGTTACAACTTTTCCCACTTCCGCGTAATGGGTATTGGGGGGGGGACGCGACTCAAAATGTTTAAATGTGTAGGACGCTTAAATGACACAAGATAATAATAAGAAGAACAGTGGAAACTAGAGCTTTGTATCTTAACCCAGTACAAGATGGCAAGCTCGTTAGTTCAAGTTTGTGAGGAAAGCGGTTCTCTATTAAAGTTAGTTACCTTCTGAATGTGGATGCTCTTGTTTGCGTCAGTTAAATTTTAATTAATTTCAGTGAGCTTTCATTTTCAACTGCGTTGAGATGGAAAGCTCTAGTTTCGTTATATTTTTTTATCAAGACCTTTCAAATGAAATGTCTATACATTCATGTTACATATAATTACATAGAAACAATTTTTAATTAGTTTCTACAAACTATGGATCTACATTAAACGAGTAGAATATAAATCGAATTAATTATGGAATCTAATCTAAAGAAATCGTTGCATTTACTACTACTCATCAATTGTATTACTAAGATATTAATTGGTAAACAATATACCCGTTTTTCAAATAGTGATTTGAATATTTTTTTCGCCATCGGCGAAACTTTTCACTCAAGGGGCTGGGAAAATGTTCCTCTGTGTATCTGTGTGTGTGTGTGTGTGTGTGTGTGTGTGTGTGTGTGTGTGTGTGTGTGTGTGTGTGTGTGTGTGTGTGTGTGTGTGTGTGTGTGTGTGTGTGTGTGTGTGTGTCGCGACACATCTCGAGAACGAACGTATCTGTAGACATTTATTTTGTATGAAGCTTCATGTCTATAAAGCCAATATTGAATTAAATTATGGCGCATATCACACCAGAAGATGTAGTTGAGTATTAGTGAAAATTTTTTTTTCTTATGGGTAACCACGATGGCAACAAGAAAATTGATAAAATAAAAGAATTAAAAAACTTGTGAAAAAAATGAGTACAATTATATGACATTGTAAATGGAACATACTATATAATATAAATTAAAGACTTACAATTTTGCATGCAATCTTATCCAAGCCAGTCACGATGTATTGTTACGTAATCTTACCTTGTGTAAATTGAAAATTGGACCGTACCTCGTATCTGGTACTGAAGTATCTGAAGGATGAAGTATCTTTCTGTTTAAGGTACGTTTACCCCACACCATGTGTTGCGTAACATGCTTCTCTGAGGTTTCTTAAAAGTTTCAGATACATAGTTTATTTCATTTTTGAGATGTCCGCGAGCAGATAGAATTGCAGACAATGATACAGAGAAGAAATTTTACATACATGATGCACATGCACCATCACAGAATTCATTGATGTCTATGTAGAAATGAAGTTTAATTACAAACTATTCACAAACGAAATCTTTCTCAAGATATCTTGCCTGATGATAATTTCACAATAAAAAAAAGCCTTTTATTCCTTTTTTTGTGTTCATTATTTACGTTTCATAGGAGTGTTCAAATAGTTAAAGTTCAGGTGAGCTAGGGAGGTTACAACACAAGAGTGCGCTGAAATCAAATACTGCCACCGACTTTAAAGATTGCCTTTCCACTATATCTTTTTCGTATCACTCTATGGATGAAAATTTTACATGCCATAGTTTGTTTAACAATTTATTTATTCTGCTAGTGTCTCGTTTTCATCGTGGTTTATGTGGCTTTCACACGTAAGACCGATGTAAAAATATTACTAAATCCCATAGAATGGCATGCAAAATCATCAAACTTAGTGTTTCTCGTAAAGAAATTAAGTTCATGTAAAATTCTAATTCAGTAGGCTTCTTTCTTCAGTTCTTTGTTTAGTTTTGGTATTATTTTTATGTCTTTTTCAAAGTATTCGTACATTTTACTAAAACACGCATATAGGATCCAAATTTGGGATCGCACTTTTTAGGCTTTGGTAATGTTTTTTATTTAAAAATATATTAGGTCGTATAATTTTCATATTCTTAACTAAACACAAGCTGTGTTTCACTAAAAAGTTATTTTATTAAATACTCTCTTAATTGGTCAACATATTTTGTTTACTGGAGATGGTCCTCCCAGTGAGGCCAAAACATTTTAACAATAGAGTTGTGGAACATAGTATGCATTGACGTTGTGTGAACTGATAAGTTTAGATGATGGTCATAACAGCTGAAATTTGATTTTACTTACTTAATTGTATAGAAATCTTTGCCGCAATCGCACGTTTATGTCAACATTCGCGCTAATAATCAGGAGTTTTCTTTTCCAACTGAATGAAAGCAAGTTTGCATTCTCAAAGCATTTTTTATTGCTGGGGTCAGAAGTATATTATTAGGTACTTACCTGTAGACAAGAAAAAGGCATATTTTTATTATTGAGGTCATAATTAAGATCAATCAAATAAAGCTAAATACAATATTTATTGTATCAATTGGAAATTTGCTCATATCAAATTTGAAATTAAAATTTATTAAATGATCAAAATAAAATATAGAATTCTTGGACCCTATCTCAAACACATTTTGAAGATTTCTTTCTCAGCAAACACTTAGAGAAGGAAAGTTCTTTTATACAACTATAATACGGTGAATAATACAGATAAATGCCAGTGGATTTTCAACTATATCGAATCCAGAACAGCCTTGCATGTATAGCCAACTACTAGAACTATTACATTGACATGTGTTTTTTCTCGCCATCATTAGTTTGTATTAAATATTTCCCAAGGCAATTCACTTCAACTCGTTTATACCTTGTAACTGAACTTACATTGGGTACAAAATAAACCGACGGGTCACTTAAATCTGGATGTCTAGGAAGGCGGCACATCACTAACCGTAATAAATGTACAAGATTACTGGGGTCCACGTATAGATCGATAGGTCAAGTATGTTTGCTGAGGCTAACTCTAAGAATTAAGGGCAGTTGCTAGCTACCTTGATATAAAGGCATGCTAAACCTTAGACCTCTTTTGATTGAGAGGCCCTTGGTACAGATCTGGCCTCCCCTTCTTACACTTGTGACTTTGATCCATCTATCTATATATCCTATAATTCTTTCTTATGGACTTTAAACAGGAGCGTAAGCCTCTATCTCCAAAATCTTACCCATCCTAAAATATCCTTTCACTCTGGGAGCAAGCACAAAGGTTCCATGTTAGTTACTAAGTTGCAATGAGAATATTTCTCAGCTTTTAGTCCTAGTAGAGGCCAAAAAGTTTACCAAAAATGTTAATGTAGCTAAATGTCATTTCCTACTGCTCTCTATAACTCTTAACATAACAAGAGTACAAAGGCCTCGATTTTATGACAACATCTGTAGGTTTTCTCAAAGCCATATGAAATACTACACATAAAGTTGCAGGTAGTCACAGTTTTCTGGGTCCAAACTTACTGCTTCTTAAACTTCCTAAAGTTTTATCAGAGCGACCCTCTTTTCACAATTATTAAAAAATACACCCCTTTATTAACTGTCATTAGTTTATGGTTTCCCAACTATATCCAAAAGACTTTAAAGTTGACACAAAAAAGTGGTAGCCTGTATTCTACTATGTTTGCGTCGTTAAGTATGTCTTTGACATGTAATGTATTCTTTTATTGTATCACTTACCTTTGTTTATCTTTTAAACCGTTGCCCACGAGCGCTTTGAATTCCCGGTTTGAAGACACGTGGTATAAAAAGTTGGATATAAAAAAGACCAGCTTTTATTCTACAGTATTTTGCATTGTGTAGTTCCCTCTTTGACATGTTATGTAATTATTTTATATTGTATCAGTTATGCTTGTTTACCTTTAAACCGGTGCTCACGAGCGCTTTGAATGTCGGTTGAAGACACTTGGTATAAAAAAGGTTGAGAGTCACGAGCGCTTTTGAATTTTTCGGTTGAAGACACTTGGTATTAAAAAGTTGATATAATAAAGTACCAGGCTTTATGTCTTACAGTATTTGCATTGGTGTAGTTCCTCTTTGACATGTAATGTATTATTTTATTATATCAGTTTATGTTTGATTACCTTTTAACCGTGCTCACGGAGCTGCTTTTGAATGTCGGTTGAAAGACCACTTGGGTATAAAAAAGTTGATATAAAAAGACCAGCTTTTTATTCCTTACAGTATTTGCATTTGTGTAGTTTCCTCTCGTTGACATTGTAATGCTATTATTTTATTGTATACAGTTATGTTTTGGTTTACCTTTAAACCGTGCTCACGAAGCGCCTTTGAATTCCGGTTGAAGACACTTGTCTCTTTTAGTATAAAAAGTTGATATAAAAAGACCACTGCTTTTATTTCTACAGTATTTGCATTGATTGTGTAGTTCCTCTTTGACATGTAATGTATTATTTTATTGTATAATTTATCGTTCCCTTAATCTGTTTAACTGTGCATACGACACTTCTTTGAGAACCGGTTTAAAACCACTTCAAAGTTGATATAAAAAGAGTCAGCTTTATTCTGCTAGTGTTTGCTTTCGTTGTCTGTCTTTGATATGGTAATGTATTCTTTTATTGTATCACTTATCTTTGCTTATACGTTAACTGTAGGAGGGTCTTTTAATACACGATATTGAAATCCTGTCAAAGTAATAACTTTGACTATATCCGTAATAAAATAAAAATAAGGGACTATTTCCGATGGTGCAGCTGATAGAGTAAACAAAGTCATACAACAGCAGGATGTTTTAATACCTTCCAGTTGCACTTTACACTAGGTACAGTATAAAATGCGTCACCTTACATCTGCATTGTAAGGGTGGATTCGATGAAACTACTTTACTGCGGAAGGATGACTGAGTGGGTGGAAGGCTTCCTTAAAGTGTTAACATTTCTGTTGCTAGCCGTTAACGTGAAGCATCCGCAAAAAGCCAATTTATTAGAGGTACTGAGCTGTTACCCGCGGGCTTCGCACGCAATGTTTAGTAACCGAAATGCTTATATTGACTTAGTAAACAGCAATTATGATGTAATATGATGGGAAGTCCTTATAAAAATTTTAATAACTTAATTAGGCACTAACATCTGATAGATATTATTTAAGTTTCATGGTAAATAGTTATCGGAGTTTAACTTAATCATTATACAGTATCATGTTTGGCAGCGTAACAGTTCTGGTTATAATTAATTATTAATACATAACGTCACAGCTGAATCTGCCTTTGTCATCCCGATACAGAAAACACAAAATCTCGGATCACACAGGTATCAGAAAATTCACTTCGGTCAAAAAGCGTATATTTCCTGTCTTTGTTTCATATATTTTAGGTTCTAAGATATTTCCAGTACCATAGTTGGAGTTTGCCCTTGTTGTTCTAACGAAGAAAATATATATATATATATATATATATATAATATATAGAATATATTTACTTACGTAGGACCGACATGCCTACTTTCGGTTAAAGAAGTGCCTACTTAAGACCGTTTAAATTCACTTACTCTACAAAATACGTCACAGTTTAGCTTGCGTCGATCAAAAATACTTTATACGTTCGATTATCTAGTTCTCGAGAAATCTATTTTTGGATCAAAATCGTGTTGACATAGTTAACTTTGCCTTATCAATATACTACAAAAGTAGGTAGCCGAAAAGTCCTATTTACGACCTAAGGGGAAAGTCCTTAAAAACTATCTTACTATGTACTTTCGGTATAAGAGGGAAAATCCCTTATTAAGGGTTTTTGAAAACCATTCCAAAATAATTGTTATTAAAGTTTTTGCGTTACACTTAGTTTTTTGGACTGAACCAGTGGAAAGAATGAATCGTTGAGGCCATGTTAGTATTCGCAGTTTCCTCTGTTTTTCCATAGGCCATTGTTTAAAAGCATGTCTAATATTCATTAATGTCAAGGGAAGTCCATCAGTTTAAAGCAACCATTATGTGAAAATATTCATAACTTTAGTTTCATGGGTTAATTTCATAACAGTAATTTTAATGCATTTAGATGATTTTAATTCGTCTCTGGGCGCAATCTGGAGTAAAATTGATATATTAATGTCTGTATTTAAAACAGATTTAATTAAAAACTATAAAAATGATATTAATTTTTTTTTTTTTTTTTTTTTTTTTTTTTTTTTTTTATTTTTTTTTTTTTTTTTTGTTTTTTGGTGAGGGGGGGGGGTGTTTTTTTTTTTTTTTTTTTTTTAACCAAGCAGAATTTTTATCAATACCAAAGTTGAACCCAGTTGCATAGGTGAACCATGCACAGTGCTGGAAAATGTATAAATAATTTGAGTGGAGCGGGCAAATCGTAAATCTGTTAGATAAGATCGAGTTAGAGTATCGGGGAAGTAGTGTCTGATGCAAGACAAGTGGCAGAGTCAAATCAACTTCTTTATACTTACTCAACCCAAGGTCCATCCAAACTCACCTGCCCACACTTCTGCACCTCAAACCATTTCTTTTTCCTTTGCCTAGTCCTCTCCTCCAATCTTTTTCAATCCTACAATACGGACTTAGAAAATCATACAAAATAATAAAATAAACCTTAAAAATAAAAAATAATGTGGTGTTGATAATTTTTCCGTTAGACTGTTATTTAAAAAACATTTCAAATGAAATATTTTCGCTAATGTCTTAACGTACATTGTTAACTTAAGTTTTAAATGAAGGTACTTTTCCCGAAAAGAACTGAAATTAAGTTACTGTTGTTCCCCATATTCAAGAAGGATTCATCCTATAAACTTGACAATTTAAGACCATCAGCTCTTGCCTATCAGTTTTTTTTCTAAAATAAATTGAGAAAATAATTAAAATCAAGATTAATAAGGCCTTTTTGGAAAGAAAACAAATTTTTTACAGTTCCCTGCCTAGTTTTGGATTTAGAAAAGGAACATCAACTGATGAAGCAAATACTTGCACATTACAGGAACAAACTATATTGTAAGCTTAAACAAAAAATGAGGAAAAGGCCCACAGGTCCTATTGTATTGACTTTAAAAAAGCTTTTGATTATGTTGACCATAAAACATTCTTATTGGGAAAAATTGGAACATGCAGGAGTAAGAGGAATCGCTCTTAACTGGTTTAAAAAAGCTTTTTAAAGCAATAGGCGGTCCAAACAGGTTAAGATTAAAGATAGGTTTAGGTAACCCTTTACTTTGTCAAGGCTGAGAGTACCACATGGGTCAGTGGACCTCTCTATCCTATTTCTATAATTTTATAAATGACCTGTTTAATAACTTCCTTTTCAATGGGCCAAATATGTGCTTTTTGCTTGATGATATCGCCGTTTTTTTATTCATTCACAGACGCCGCTATCGCCTGGCAACTTATTAACAGAAGACCTCAAAACACTTTAAAAATTGGTGTGTGAAAAACTAAACTGCAAGTAAATGTCAGTAGTAAAACTAAGTAACGTTAATTTCAGGTCATACAAATTTTTGATTTTCTTGCCTCTGATACTAGTATACAACATAAGATAATTAGTACTCAAAACCAAAAGTATTCAAACCATAGAAAAGGTTAAAATATTTTTAAATATCTAGGAAGTTTGTACTGGACGAACAATTAAATTGGGAAATACACTCAATAACTGTTTCACAGTATAATATTAAATTCAATGATAAGGACATTTTACTACTTAAGAAACATGTGCAAACGAAACAAACCTTAAAAAAAATGCTTTATTTGCGCTGGTACACTCGAGAATTCAGTATGCTATACCATTTGTTGGGGATACAATTTGGAGGTACCTACAAGAATTTATATTTTGTGGATAAGAAAATCCCAAAATTGCCTTTATCAGAATGTAATTGCAATGTTAAAAAAAAGAGAGACAGTTCATTTCCACTATACTACACTTTAAAGATACCTTCCTGTTCAACATCTATTTATTTACAAAGTCTTAAGAATAAGATTTTATCTTAAAAGTGGAAAACACTGGTAAACAACAAAATTTAATGCACAATACAAGGAAGTGGGATCAATAATAAAATATCAAACTTCCAAAAGTTACAAAAATTATTTTTAAACATTCTTTTTTTTTTCCCCCCCAATTATTTTTTTTTTTATATAGGGCCTAGTACTTTAAATCAATTACCACATGAGGTAATAAGTTGTGATAAACTTAAAAATATTTTCCCGGAAAATTAAAAGAGTTGAGTTATTTTTAAAAAAGATGTAAGACTTTTATGAATGTTTGCTTGGTATAAATTTCCTGTACATATGTCGGAAAACTAATTTTTAAATTTTTTTTTCTCGTTCTGTTGTATTTATTTTTCTTTCTAAAAATTGTAAATATAAGTTACGTTAGACTTATGTGAGAAATGGTTAAGTTGAACTGCAGTTACCACCTAATTATAGGAATATAATCTGTACATATATTAGTTATTTTAAATAAGTAAAACCAAAGCGCCGCAGAAGAGTGGTCTTTTAGGATGTATCGAGACTTGGACTCATTTATCATTTATGTACTGTTGTATTTATATAATTAGTTTATGGATGTTGTAAATTTGTATTATATTTACTATTTCTTCACTGGCCACCACATACTTTTTTGTAACCTGTGGTCAGTTATTTCCAACGACATATTATGTTTTATTCATGTAAATTAAACGAATGGAAAATTAAAAATTATTTATTAATTATTTACTGATCTGCATTTACACTACCGAATTCAAGCAATGTGTACTTTTTATTGATAAAATTTTAAATGTATACAGCTGTATTCAGAAAGTTTGTCGAACTATAGCTGTCCAACAGCTGTTTGAGCGCCAGTTTTAATTTGAAATTATGAAACGTAAAAACTACAATTTTTTTCTGATTTCCAAATATTCCAGGTCACTTTTCTTAACTTTTTCTTCCATAAAAACCTTCGTCGGGTTTAAATTGACCATTTTACAAATAGAATTAACCGAAATCGGTCAAGCCGTTATCAAGAATTTGCGCTTAACAAACAATTCTTGCGAATAATTTTTTATTTATAAATGATTTTCATAAAAATTTAATTTTAAACATACGTTTCTGCCACTTGATGAACTTCAGCTGAAAGTCGCCAACAAGCTGTTAGGGTCAGTTAACTTTGGATTATGTGTCCATAAATTATTATAATTATCTTTAATCATAACATTCGAATGTAAACAAACTAATTTTTCAATTTTAATTCGAACTTTATTTTTGTGAGCATGAATGTGTTTATGGCGTTGGTAAAAAGCACTCTAAATGTTAATTCAGGACCAAAAGCTATACTGTTCCAAATTTTCAGCACACTCCCGGTATAGTAAGTTCAGCGTGATTCGAGGTCAAACCGCCAAACATTCAAAACTTCCGCATTTATAAATATTAGTAGGATCTCAGTTTCATCGTCCTAAAGTGAAAAAAAAAAACTAAAGTAAATCACACAGAATTATATAATGCCTGTAAGATAAACGTGCGATGATCACGTTTGATCCCAACACATTTCCACGATGATCGCCCTAACAGTGAATTCGGGGCAAAGATGTCCCCTTCTTCATTGGATCCTGCTATCTCCCCACCATGGACTAAAGCTATCATGATTCCTCCTCTTTCAATTTGTAAATGAATTTAGTTCTGTATCTATGCCCAATTGTGTCACTTCCAGAGCCACAAAGATAAGAATTTGTGAAATATAAAAACAATCCTAGGTAATAGAGAAGACATAGAGAAGATAGAGTGCGTGATCGCACTCCTAGGACCGCCTCTTAAACATTATCCAACCAGAGTTAAGCTTGCTTTTCCAAACTGACTCTCCAGCTGGTCATGCCAAAGCATTTGACTCCGTGAAGTTTCTCAAATGGTTTAAGCACTGCGAAAATTATGAGAGCTTGCTAATTAATAAGATACTATATAAAAACCCTACTATTTACCTACAGACTACCTACTATTTAGTTTTTTAAACGAATCTTTAGGCAAAAATTAAGGTAACTTGAAGGGGACACACCTATTTTTTTCAATTTGAATTCAAATTTTTTTATTCACATACACAGAAACAATAATATATACGTACACTTATATAATTTCAAAATGAAAAATTCCCAAATAGATTACAGGTCTGTGTAAGGGGAAGAGTCCATAAATTAGTATTTCCTTGATTTAAATTATATAGTATAGTTTTACATTAACATTTACAAAAGGTTTGTTTAAGATTGTAAAAAATACATTATTATAAAACTTATTATATATATATATATATATATATATCTCTATTCAATTTAGGCCCCGCTTAATTACCATATTAGTTTACTATTAGATGAATGAAAACAATCCAACAGCACCACCAAACCACATCCAACAATAATTATTCTTATGTACACAGTATTTCCAAATTATTTCCTGTTAACAGGCTTCTATGCTAATGAATCAGTCCCTCTTTTGCAAGTCATGAACTAATTCCCTTCTAGTGAGTGTAAAAATTGTTATTCAAAATAAACATTTATATTTTATTTCTATCGATAATGGCATGTTAAAACCATCAAAGGTGCATAGGTTAATATAAACCAAAGTAATGATATTATATTGTATTTTGCATAATGGGCGTTATAATAGGTTTCAATAAAACTTAACGATGAATAAAAGGGAATTAAATAGAAACACAAGGACGTCAGAAAAACTTTGATAGGCTTTGTAAGGGAATTGAAACTACCATAATGAGAGCGTTTATGTCAAGAGTAAGGCGATATGGCAACAGAGGCAACTTACCTCGTTTTTGTTTTGCCGGACCCCAACCGTCTTCTTTGGTGCTCTTCAATGTAAGTGGGGTTCGATATTCGAAAAGTCGAAACGTACTTCGATTGTTCTCTGCACCTTAGTGATAAAGATAGCCGTTATCAATCTGGGAAGTGGCTCTCAATTTAGTGAAGGGAGGGTATATATACATAGAGGTGGAGTGTATCAGGGAACCCCAATCGTATATCTCATTAACAAAAGAAGAAAGAACCTTGCGTTAAAGACTATGTTTTTCAAAAACTACAGGCTACAAAAATGTTCTGTACGCAATTCCTGTGTATCCAATTGAAATGCAATTTAGTCCAAATGTTACAATACGCTTGCAGAGTTAAACACAGACGAAAAAGCTGGATCGACATCGCCGACACGGATATTCAACTCTCGAATCCAAACTTTACTTCTTAATTAATAGCAACAAATTAACAGAAAATATCCACCTTAAATGACATTCGAATACTGGGCTTTGGTCTTGCAAGACAACCTCGCAGATTTTAAGATCCTCCTTCCTATGAGGTAATTCACATTTCGGATTAACATAAAAATACTTTAAGAGCTCCTATGTAAATATACCTAGCTTACTTTTAATACAGAACAATGTATCATGTTTAACAGAATGAGTTATGAGGGTTGGTATCTACACTACATGTTACCTTGGTGTAGTAAGATTATGCGTGTCGCATAACTGGCTTTTGTTCATTTTTTTACAAATTGGTTTATTCCGTTATTTTCCCGATCCCATCATGGTTAGGGATCCTTACGATCCCATAAGGATAATGTATAAATGTTCATTATTGAACTCAATGTTCCTTATATAAAATTGAAGCTTCATGCAAAGAGTTCAAGCCTGCAGGTCAGACCACAGAAGGGAAATTGTTCCAGTCGAGTGATAGGCTTTGCTAACGCACAGCAAAAAAGGCATTTTACCAGTTGACTTATAAAAGTGAATTGAGAACAAATACAAATTAAATATGCAAAGCAACTTATTTTATACGAGTAGTCATCATAATGAATTTGGAATTGTTTGTAACAGACAATTTGCAAAAAATTGCCTAACGAAGATCTTCACTATACTTAAGGATTTAAGACAGTTAAAGATTCCGGCCAAATTTATATAAAATCCACGATATGTTTTAAATAATTGAAGTAAAAACATTCAAACGAGTTTTAAGCTGGTAGGTTTAGAAATTCTGTATAAAACTTGAAAGGCGACACATACAGGAACCTCGTCTTTCGACACCCGATTTGGACAATCAGATTGTGCTCTAATAAAGCAGGACTGGCGATAGCGACTCCCTTGTTTTAAATAATTGAAGTAAAAACATTCAAACGAGTTTTAAGCTGGTAGGTTTAGAAATTCTGTATAAAACTTGTAAGGCGACACATACAGGAACCTCGTCTTTCGACACCCGATTTGGACCATCAGATTGTGCTCTAATAAGGCAGGACTGGCGATGGCGACTCCCGTGCAGGCTGTAGGGATCACCTTGAGAATAGTAACTACTTCCTTAACAGGCGATTAGCCACAACCTGTCCGCATATCGTTGTTGGCGAGCAGTCCGGTGTTTCGCCGCGGTCAAGGACACACCGCCTCTCCCAGCGAGAGCATGCGTCTGGACGCCTCCACCGCGGCGCTGTAGCCGTCTCCACCGTCGCGTCGTCAGTTAACCGCCCGCCGTCCCCGCGTCACCACCGCCTCTGTCAGTCCGCCCGCGACATGGCCTCGCCGTGACGAGTGCTGGGACTGCCTCCATCTGTATGCTGTACCCGTGAGTAGTTATGATATTACAATCAAATATTAGCTGTACCAGCTGTTGTTTTTCGTTACATTAAATTAAGTTAACCGACGTACTCAGGTACACCATACAAAGGACCTGACTGACTGTAACTTTTTCCCCGGATTATTAATACCTTGATGCCCTGGGGCGTTTTGGCTCCAACACTAATAGGGGTTTTCTTTACACCTAGAGGACCCTATATACTAATTTCCCGGCCTCTAAGACTGTTCTGCCAAAAGTTATCGATTTTAAACGACGATTCGACTTTTAGACGGAAATATAGGGTACTTAATAATGTTTATAAAACGAAATAACTTCGTAAAGTTTATTTCATTACCCCGACAACATTGTGAATGGTTTCTATGTGTTTTAGCTTCAGTTTTTAGGCAATTTGGTAGGCAAAGGTTCTTAAAAGCCCGTGCTGACTATTAAATGGTCAGTAACATTAAGCGTTTAGGGGCTTACTTAGTTTCTAAAGATACTAAAGTATGCATTTGTCAATCGAATACTGAACTGTGTGCCATATACACTTATTCAATTGAAGCCTAAGATTATGGCAAAACTTAAAATTTTAAGTAACTATATAATAAATTAGTAATTCGCCAGTAAATGCAAAATAAAGGATGCTAATAAAATTAAATAACATTATGTTGGCATTTGTAATAATAATTAAATAATTGGAGAAGGATACGTGTAAGGAATTAAGGTTGTTTGACCAGAAAACTGCAGAGCGTAATTTTTATAAAGGAAATACATTTAATAACTAGATTTATTTTAAAATTTAATATTCATAGACGGCATTGCTACTTGATAAAGTCTGTTAAGTAACGTACATGAGCAACGTTGAGTTAAAAAGACATTAAATTATCTATAGGTCATGATTTTAACAGAGAACTATGGATGGAATTTCTATGAAACATTTTATACAGATTGCATGGAAATTTGCCTACTGCAATCACACTCATGACAGAATTATTATCATGACAGAAACTTTTTGGTATTTTAATGGTCGTGAGTCATAGACGAAATAAATACACTTGAATTCAATCTCATTGTAGAGTAGAGAACTGATATTTATCTTAAAATTGAATACTCAGAGACAACATTGCTACTTATTAGTGTCTAGTAAACTAACTTTCCTGAGCAATATAATATAAGAAAGACATTAAATTGTCTTTAGGTCATGATTGTAAAGAGCTATAGATGGGATTTCTATGTTAACCTTTGTATAAATTACATGAAAATCTCCCTACAGCAATTACGCTCATGACAGAATTTCCAAAAATTATTTGCTTTTTCAACTATCATGAGTTACATATGTGTGTTTATATATGTGATTTTCATATGTCTCATTTATTTATTTATTTGCATACCATATCTTAACGGGCATCTTCAAAGTTTTTATAATCTTCTTTCTTCCTGAATAAATTTCTTCATAGTTAAATGTTACGTTCTAAATATTATATAAATAGTTTTATGTATATTACACACACACCACACACACACACACACACACACACACACACACACACACACACACACACACACACACACACACACACACACACACACACACACACACACACACACACACACACACACACACACACACACACACACACACACACACACACACACACATGTATATATTATGGCCGCATGTCTTATAAATAAACTAGATTTATAAATTGAACTGAATGTAGTACTTCATATTTAAATATTTTTTATACTTTAAGGTTTCAAGATGGGAACCGCTCCCAGGTTTCATAGCGAGTAGTTGGTTAAGTGTGCTAGTAAGCATTGTAGAAAAATTAAACAACATCTAGTTTAGAAATCTGTGTTAATTTAAAGAGCCTTATAAATAATTATATCTAAACTAATAGTATTTAGGCAAACCTTATATAAAAACATTACCCTGTCAAATTAAATGACTAAAAAGTCAAATAATAAAATATTGATTCAACGTTATACGTTTTAAAGAAGTGAATAATTTTTAACTATTTTCGATGTTTTCCAAGGATTTAAGTTTGACGGTTTAGACCGAAGCACTCCTTACCAGTACCATCGATCTTGTAGGGTAACGACTACCTTAATATATTTGATAAGAAGATCCTTGCAAAATAAGGCTTAAAAAAGAGATTTGCTTCTCCTATATTTCCTAATTATAAATCACTATTATTTTTTTATCGATATATCATAAGGTTTCAAGATGTTGACCTATCAAAGTCTGGAAAAGAAAAGGTTATATACTATAAATTATTATGCATTATAGCGCAAAACAAAAGTTTTTTAGAATTCTTGGGTCATTTACAATAACGTTTATTCTTACGTGTTCTTTTATATCAAGTTTGGTTTCCAGATAGCAGGTGTACAATGTTTTAACAAATATACAACATTGCGGGAATAATTTTTAATACGTAATTATTCTTAATAGATTCCGACCAAACTTGGTATATAACACAGTGTTTACTTAAACTGTTATAAGTTTCTCTAATCTAATGAAAAGATTTCAAGATGGCGGCAATTTACTTTCGAACCTTCGAGAAAATGTCTCCATTATTTCACAAGATAGATCAAAATTGGCACTTCCCATACCAAAACTGCCAAGATGCCGAGCATTATTCATTCTTACTTATTTTTATATGACTTTTATAGTTTCAAGAAGGTTTCAAGCTATTCAATGTTATAGAAGCACAATTACACCGGTATAAGTGAATTTTGTTTGTCAACATAATTTCGGACTAATTTTAAGTAAATCAATTCCATATTTTTACAAATAAATTTATATGGTTATAATACTTTGCGTCTTATAAGGTTTCAGGGTTATGGACTTTCTAAAAGTTGCAACATGTTACGGTTATGATATTATCATGCCAACATGGAGAGTTATTGTCTCATTAGTGTTGTGCAAATCTAACATCTGAACAAATAATGCATATTCAGTTTAAAATTTCGAGATGAGCGCCACATGCAAAATCTACCATTCTTCTGACTAAACCAGAAGGGATATTTAACATGCAATAGTATATATATATATATATATATATATATATATATATATATATATATATATATATATATAAACCTGAATATCAGCAGTAAACAGCGAAAATCTTTACACTTAATGCTGTCTATTATACTACACAATGCTCACAAACTGATGAACTGCTGTCGTATATTGCATATTTCCTGGAAGATGAGATATTCATGAAGAATACGTAATATCAGCAACAGTCTTTTGATAACTTTCTATTAGCCATAATGTTACACAGGCAAAGAAGCCTGTTGACTTCAACGGAGACATTATCTTGCGTATAGCCCGGCAGATGAGATATTCTTAAATAATACCTAATATCAGCAAGTCTTTTGATAACTTTCTATTAGCCATAATGTTACACAGGCAAAGAAGCCTGTTGACTTCAACGGAGACATTATCTTGCGTATAGCCCGGCAGATGAGATATTCTTAAATAATACCTAATATCAGCAAGTCTTTTGATAACTTTCTATTAGCCATAATGTTACACAGGCAAAGAAGCCTGTTGACTTCAACGGAGACATTATCTTGCGTATAGCCCGGAAGATGAGATATTCTTAAATAATACCTAATATCAGCAAGTCTTTTGATAACTATCTATTAGCCATAATTTTACACAGGCAAAGAAGCCTGTTGACTTCAACGAAGACATTATCTTGCGTATAGCCCGGCAGATGAGATATTCTTAAATAATACCTAATATGAGCAACAGTCTTTTGATAACTTTCAACTTGCCATAATGTTATGAAATAATCAGAGGCTTGTTGGTTTCAACTTGGGCATTATCTTCCATATTGTCTGGAAAGGGAGATTCCTAAAGTATATCTGATATAAGTAATAGCAATTAGAGAAAGCGTTACAATATTAATGCTATCTAGTTGGACAAGATTAAGAAGCTTTTAGTCTTCATCAGAGTCTCTAGATCAGCATCGTGCACGGAGTATGATAACCTTCTGCATGGGCAATATAAGATGCCCTTTCTGATCAGTAAAAATAAACTTAAAATATTTCACAACACTATTTTATACCTGTTATTAAGACCTAATATTTTTTCTTATGAGTAACAATAGACCGTGACAAAGCAAAGATTTTAGAATAGTAAATAAAATATTAACAGTGTTCTTAAATTAATGCCTTTGTGAATAAATGTCTTAAAATGAAATCACAAGTATCTACAAAGTATTTACTTTGATCAAGCATCTTATAGCCTATCCTTTAAATATCGAGGCCCCTAAGAAAGTGTTTCTTTAGGAGATGCCAGCTTTGTTAATTCCACTATTTACAATTATTTAATTAAAAAACTTTGTTTTTAATTTTTTCTACGGTGTGATGCCAAGGAGTTTGCTTTGATTTAGTCTACTCTTTTAGTACTATGTTTATAAAATAATGGTTTCTTTTTAACACGATGTTATCTGTATTTATATTTTCTAGTACGAGCCTCAGATTACTACATTTTAGCGCTACAGAAAAGCAACGCCACGTGAACTGTTTACACGCAAGGTATGCATTACACATTTTTCAGTAGTTGCTGATATTTCAACATTTCAATAATTCTGATTGCTTGTGTAAGCAGGGAACCTGTATAGAAACACGAGACCTTCCAGTTGTTTGTATTGTAAGAGTCGAACCAAGTATAGTAGACCGAGACAGTAACCAAAACACACAGACCGTATCTGTGCTGTAGGCGCCACTCTGCTGTACAACATCGCTGCTGCCGCTGCTATAAATATAACTATCTCGTAGAGATTTATAGCAGCAGATTAATTATTAAAACGCTGTTCACTCACCGAGTAAATAGTCGTTAAATATCTCTGCCTCCCCACTGTTAATATTTTCTTAACAGGGCCATTGTATAAAATTAAGACATTTTGTTGACATAATACAAGTTAGACATAAACCACACCACGTGTCGTAACAGGCTTCGCAAACAAGATTTCAAATCCATAGTTAATTTCATTCACGAAAAACACAGATAAACAGACAATCATACAAAACAAATTGAAACAAACATGATTCATCATAGAACTCATACTTGCATAAATGAAGTTTCATACAAAACTTAATGTTTACATATGAAATATTTCTCGACATATCCAGCTACATGATGCATTCACATTTTTTTTTCTTTAAATTGGGTTTCGTATGGGTTAAGTCACATGTTTTATTATGTCACACGTTTCAATCTTTTATGGGTTTATTGAGTTTTCTTACGAATTTGTTTTTTCTGATATTTTCTCGTTGCCATCATGGTTACCTATAACACAATCTAAATAGTTTTGATAACGCTCAGCCAAGTCCTATGTAGTGAAATACATCATCGTGTTCCTCGTATATCAATGAAGTTTTATATTCAATTTAAATTTGATAGCTCAGTTCGTCTTTTAGATTCTTCCATCTCCACGAGTTTGTTAGCTATAAACCTTGGCTTTGCTAAGGTTTAGCTAGCCAAGATACACTTTTAACTTTTGTTTTAATATCTACTACAATTATTACACTTCTTCGTGCATATAAATGTGTTGTACTTTGATGCAGCCTATAAATTTCTAGTTGGAACTGTCAAATTAGTTTTTTATATTGTATGTTAAAAAGGAAGAAAAACTAAAGACACCGCAACCATTACATGTTAATGTTATGATTGCTTCTCATACGTGAGGAAAAGATGACATCGAGCATCACCCGTCTTTGGACGAAAACACAATAATTGTCATCCCAACTTTGACTCTCACAGAGCTTATAAGTCTTTGATATTTCTTCCCTTTGTTCATGTTTTAAGCCTTAGTATCGCTTCTTTTGAGGTTTAGAACCTATTTAACCCATCTGAATCACGTCTTTGAGTTCTTACCTAATTCTCCGAACGTTTCAAAAAGAAAGTAATTCATTTATTTCTATTTACTCTATTCTCTGTTTACTTTTTAATGAGACACTTCAACAAAAATTGTGATTTTTAGAAAACAACTATCTGTGTGTGTTTGTTTTTATTGATATTTTTAAATTAACGTTTTAGTAAAAAAAATTGATTGAATGAAAACCTTTCGTGATATAATTTTGAAGCTAAATCTTATAGGCTGAGCGTAAGCGAAGGGCCTTTTGTCTGCCTGTATGCACATATCTAAATAACTAACTTACCTAAAAATTTGAACTTTTACTGATTTTTCATGTAACACCTACGTGTAGCTATGATCGGAAAGAGAAAATAGTAAAATAATTACATTTTTAAACAAACTAAATTTAAGCATATGAGATAATCTACCTCAAGTAGTACATACTTTTTTGGTGATTTGATCTAGAGTAAAAAGAAAAGTATGTAGGCTAGACTCGTATTATTTAACACTTCTAAATGGTGTTTAAATTAGCAAAATAGTAGTCAAGTTATTGAGTTACTTGGATTTATCAAAATCTTTCCTTATCTGCATACCTCACCTGTCTTATCAATGGCCAGTTCCACATCTGTAGAACTTTAAAAATGTGAAATATGAAAAAAACCTTGAGTACAATGAGGCCTTACTTGAAACAAACTAATACAAGAATTCAACCCACAGTCAAAGCTTGCATGTTACGTTCCTTAAAAAATTTCCCAGTTAGTTTTCTAAAAAATATAAATTGTTGCAAATGTTCCAAATGGCTACGAGTTGAAACTAAGGATCTGGATAGAAGCAGCAATAATTCGAGTTGCTGAAGAATCAATCAATCAATATTACAAGAGTATGTCTTCCTACCTTAAAAAAAACACTGTCCAATTTTTTTCTAGCAGTATTATGTGATTCTCTTGATCATATTTTGTCACTCTAACAAAGAAGGATGAATTATTTTATACGTAAAAATAACAATCTATCGATTTTTACTTAAGGAAGAGAATTTTTTGTGGCATTTTTACAGTAGAATCATTGGCTAATAGCAGAATTAGTCTGTAATTCCTGGGATCGTAAGAGAAATCTTAATATCGTTAACGTAATGCTAGACGTCAAAATTGAGGTATATGTCATTGATAAACATGAAGGAAAAAAGTGGAACCAAACTGGAGCCTTGAGTCACTCCACATCTGGCATAAAACATTCACCATTCACTTCACCAAATTGCGTTATGGGGACCTTTCTAAAATATTGGATTTAGTTTAACGAATTGGTCGGGAGCGAATAAAAGGTTGAAGCTAAGCTGGTGTTCAGAGGTAAGATGAAAAAAACAATCAAAACAATCAGAAAACAAAGACAGAACATAGGAGTAATGATATCGGATATACGTGTCATAATGAAAGCAAGAACACCGTTATTCCTTCAGGCTGAGCGAGTTTTTATTCAATTTACAGTGCACTGGACAGAGCCAACTGATACGTTACAAGCAGACGTTTGATATATATATATATATATATATATATATATATATATATATATATATTATATATATATATATATATATATATATATATACTATATACTGGGTCTAAAAGCTTTGATTTTTCGTGGAATTTCATATCCACATCTTCAGAGAGCAGCATAACAAGCAACAAATAAGTAAGTAACACAAACTTTAAATACACAACGGAATCATTCGAAGACACACCTGTTATATTATTAGTGGCACAGTTGCTAAATTTTGGAAAAGATTAATTTATAATAAATTTAAATAGATTGGGAGTATAAATTTGGAAATTTACTGATGGGCTCGTTCAGGATTTTAATTTTAATCTATTTAAATTTTATTCAGGAAATGGGAATAATTTAATAATTTATTTAAGGTCATTACACTCTTATTTTTTTTCTTTTTGTGCTCAGCAGCATGATGGCCCAATAGCTTCCCCTTGTCTGTATGAAATATATCTAATCTTTGCTGTGTTTTTCTGATGCTAAGGTGATTAGATATTTGCCCATTGTATTGTTTGTTTAAAATTTACAACTAATTTAATAAATTAAATGTTTATAATTGTAATTAATTTTGCAAATGATGGGGTATGTTAAATCAATTACGCTGCTTTTGTATTCCCTAGAGTTTCTAATAATTGTGCACGAACCGCAACGTGGTTTATTGCACGGTTCACATCCATTAGTAACGGGTTATTGTACTTTGGCTAATTTTGGTTGGACAAATTGGTTTTGCAAACACGGAGGTTTGTTAAATATTACTCTAGGTGCTATAGTTATAAACTTCGGATACCTGGGGAGGAAATGGAGACATTGTACACACATAAAGTTAACGACGAATTGACCTATGGACTTGGTATTTGTTATCGAGTTTGAAGTTGGTTATGAATTATATGAGATATGAAGTTGAAGTCTGGATTTGACTTATCTCTCATTTAGGCAACATAATATATGATGATGGTACATATATATATATAAATTATATATATATATATTATATATATATATATATATATATATATATATGAGATTTCACAGAGCGTTTTCGTTGCTTAACTATCCGCAGGATTTTAATATTATTTCATATGCAAACTTTAAATATTTAAAGAAACGGCCCCAAAGTACCCTCTGTAAATGTTAACCAAAATATTTGTATTTGAATGAGACTTTATGTTCGAGATAGGAATTAAAATACAAAATCTATAACAATAACGATTAACAATTTTTAGCAAAATTAAAGCTTCATTCCAGGTGTGCCTCTTATTATTAATCAATATATTTATAAACAAACTTATAGATTAGAAAATATAATTTTGTAAGAATATAATACAAATGTCAGTGCGTGTATTTAAAAAATAAGTATATTTATAGGAAACAATTTGAAATCTGTTTTAATCGCATCGTTTGTTAAACATATATCTGATAAATTTTGATTGCCTAGAGGGCACTTTGCAGTAATAGAATTAACGTCAAAAGCACTTGTTCCAATCAAAAACAGTTTACTCTTATCGAATTGTTGATTAGCATTTAATTACATGTTAATCAATTACACGTATTAGGTATTTTGTTTAGCAAATCTATAATAAACGCCAAAGTTTGTCATTTATTTCATTTGTGATTTTAATTGTAACAGTCATATTTGTTCCAACCTGTTCCTGTGTTGTTTCTGGAATAGAACAGCTTTGTTACTAACAGTAATACCTCTGGGTAGTAATATGTAATAAAGGAACTGAGATCTTTACGTTTTATTTAAAAAAAAAAAACAAGAAGTGTGTTTATTGATAAACTGAAAATGTGATTTCCGATGAAGCTTTTCATTTGTTTACAGTTTGCAAATTTACGAGTGCAGCTTTAAAACGCCATAAAGAAATAAGCTGGTATAATCAGAGTGCAGGAGCTGAGTAGAAGTTTTGCATTGCATAAGCACACAGCCTGTTTATTTATCGATAGAGGAATCTTTCATAAGAAATAAATTCTTCGTCGGCTGTGCTAATTTTGCTGCAGTTCGGAATGGAAGGTCGATACAGAAAAAAAACCTAATCCCATAATTGCACACTTAATTGTTATATCATTGTCAGACAACTACATTAAGATACAGAAAGTTGCCATTTTAGAGGTCTTATAAATCTTTACGTTACGTGTCTGACCGTTTGTTTTAAGTGTGTTATGCTACGCAAAATGAGATCTGAGAATTTATGTTAATTCATATATGTAACCCTTCTGATACCCTACTATTGCGATCTCCAACAAAACTAGTGCGGCTGGCAATCAGTTTCATTCTTAAGGGAAATTTCTCTATTTATTTTATAAAACCAGTGCAATTAAAAATAACTACTAGAACGATTTATGTTTTAGTAATGTGCCTTTTTAAATTAAACAAGTATACTCTCGTAAGATTAATATATGACCTTTAGAAGCCGTGGGAATATCTATAGTAGTCTATAGTGGTGTGTTTCAAATCCACAGAAGACACATATAGAGAGCACATAAGAGTTATCAAATGATATTTACATTACTATAAATAAATAAATATATATATATATATATATATATATATATATATATATATATATATATATATATATTGTAGTTTTAGGTGTTAAAAACGTATGTCCAAAATCAAGAAAGTCTTTTCTTAACAGACTGAATGTAGGCTTAGGAAATACTTTAAAATTAAACTGCGGTAAAAATGATTTTTAACACTAGCCCATTTAAGAAAAAAAACTCACTTCTATACAAAGCACGGAATGAACCATCTTTATTTTGTTAGCTTGAATAAGAAACAGAAATGTATATGTAATTAATATAACTTTAAATTAAAACATTTAAATACAATATTCCTTCTGGCACGATAAGATTTTGAATTGTTGTCACTTTGAAGTTACAATTGTATTGTTATAATCATGCTTATTGTTAGTTGGTATGATACTATTCAATGGCAGATAACTGTATTATATATCTATCAAACATTTTAACATATTCCATCTTCTGTATGTAGTATGCTAAAACTATACGAGAAACATGTTAGTATAATTAATATGGATGATTTTAGAGGACAAAATGTCAATCTTTGTCATTAATGCTTAAAATATAGTTCTTAAAGTTATTTTTATGACTTTAAAGTAATTTAATAAGTAAGTACAATAAACGAATATGAAGAAAATTCACATATATATTATTTCTTTAGTTATAACAATTAAAATTTGAATATCAAATGCACGATATTCCATTAATAACCAAATTAAATTAAAATAAAATAAGTGTTATTATATTATATTTGCAACATATAGAAAATTATGTTTAGTTTACTATAGTTTAATAGCAATCGTATCTAATATATTTAGTCAAAGAAATCAATATTCTTTGCTTTAATAATTATTTTTCCTGTGAAGGCTTAGCAAAAAAAGAATCAAAAGTCTGTCTCCTCTCATCCCATTGTACTCCGTAAGCAGATTTTCAACGCCTAACGTGTCCTAAAGAGTCCTTCAACAGTGCCTGTTACTGGTGGAACTGTTTGATGTCGTATTAACATGTTTGTACAGAGGTTAATCTTCTTTGAGGTGGATCTCATGTAGAAGACCAAAACTTTAATCGTTCTTTTGTGTTCTATTTTCACAACTGAAAGATATTAAAAAGGTAAACGTTTCAGAATTTTATTAAGTATATATTTATGGTAACCCTGTTTGGGGAATTTCTAAATCAGGAATTAATATTAAAAAAATGATCGTCCTGATTTTTGTATAATTATTGCGTATTGTACTAGGTTAACTACATTGACACTTATTTATTTGTGAACTAGGCTAATATTACCACTAACAGTGACACAATTAGCATGCCTTCCAACTTACGTGCTGCTCACTAAGCGTAATTAATATCACTGGAAACCATCAGAACATCACACTTAATATGAAACGATAACATCAAAGTTGATGAAGATGTAATGGAAGAGAAAGAAATTGAGAGTTGTCATAACCTTTCTCAGGCTTTCGTGGTGCTGATTCTTTGTAACACATATTATTATTGGGTAATCGTTATATCGAACGTTATTATTTATTTATAGCAGGATATAATTATTATTCTATTGCTAAGAGCTATGAATATAATTTTTTACATAAAAATATGTAATAAGAAGAACCCTTCACGGAGAATATTCAAGAGATTCAGCTCTAAACAAGTTGATCCTTCTCAATAGGCTTATTCAGACACTTAGAGTTTCTACGACTTACAAAACCTTCCCTCATTAAGGTAAATTTTAATCCTTAGCCTGTAAGACTCTAGTTTTATGAAATTGTATGATATCTCTTGAGAAGACTTAAAAGAGGCCAATAAACAAGTTTAATTTAAGTTACCGAAAAGGCGAAAGCATATTTACACGTAGCTACTGTGTTACACGTGTATCAACTACAGCAGTGATTGCTATTTTAGTTATTTACGAAACAATATAGGGGGGAAGTAGTGTAACATTCATGCAGCACTTAACACAAGTGATGTACGCAGTGGATTCGGTTCACCACTTTACCTGAGCATGTTTTAAAAAGATTTATAAAATAAAAGGACTTATTTATTTCTCCACTGAATAATATAGGGCAATCTCTTTACCTGGATCTCTTTCCAGGTTACCCGGATTTGACTGATTGGAAGAGGTCTAGTGTTTTGAAGCATGAATATCTGTAATATATTACATATATTTTACACACAAACACACACACACACACACACACACACACACACACACACACACACACACACACACACACACACACACACACACACACACACACACACACACACACACATATATATATATCTATATTTTAAAACAACACATGGTAGCTATCTGTCCTGTGCGACTACAAGTGCCGTTGTCTTAGAATTACTTTTACGCAATATTACGGCAAACAAAAAAATTAAAGAGGGAAATATAACGATGCGTAATATTACGTCAGTAACTCACTTTAACCATCACTACAAACGTAATATTACGTCAAAAACCGATTAACAATGTGAGTAGGCCTACGAGATGTTGACTAGATGGTGACTAAATTTTGAAGATGGAAATGGCGAGCTTCAAACCATAACAGTCCATTACCTTGAAACTTGTATGACCAGCTTGTTCTTCATCTATTAAAAAGGAATTTAAAACTATTCTGATAATGAAATGACAACTTCTTGAGATTCATAACTACTTCTGATGTCACAATGCAGCTAGATCGGCTGATGGTTTATTTTCTATTACAGTTCGAAACTGCGTCAGCAGAAAAATTGCCTCCGAACATCTGCATGATTGTACTTGGAAGCAATGTACAAAACTTTAAAACCCTGAATGAGGTTTTTACAAAATGGTAAAAAACATCTAATTATTTATTTAAAACATTTAATTTCTATATAAGTCAACTCTAAAAGAGAGAATAAAAAACTGGCACTTTTTGACTGTTTTATTTGTAAGCAATAAAATCCGTAATTTGTGGTGATTTTACTATATTCCTGTTCATCACATTATCGATTATCCGGATCACTTCCGGTCCCAATTAATCTGGATTAACGAGATAGTGCTGCAGTTTGTGTTACTCTGACAAAATAAACAAGCACTTAACTAGCTGTTTTGTTTATGTTTGAATACCCACACCAGACCCACCAATTAGTGCTTTATAACCTCCTGATGTGGTTATTTTATTCAGGTCATTGACATTCATTCAACATTATTAATGATATCTATGGGTTTTATACCACACTTTTTCAACAATAATGGTCTTTAAGGGACTAATTATTTATTATGGTGGTTTATTTATCATGTACGGGAAGAGAAAATTTATGGAACGTCATGTCAAGTTTTTGTAAATGATTGATACTTGTTCATAACCCCTGACTATGAAAAGATTTTTGAAGACACATAAAACATTCTTTTAGGAAACATCTTTTAACTAATAAAAATATTCTCGAGTATAAATTATCTTACTGATTGAGTATTTGTACTTTAATGTTCTAATACTCGCCTGGAGTCAATTTTTGTAATTTACACACAATCACAATGTTATTCACAGTGTAGATGTTACTTGTCTTTGCAAGAAATATTAGGTTGATTTTGTAGTAATAATTACCGCCTGTGAACGAGACAACGACGTGAATTTCAGAACATTGTTCATATTTGTACGGTTCATGGACCTTGAAAAGGGTCAAGCCCTTCTCGTTCGTATATATACACACATAAGAACTAACCAATATCAGAGCTGTAGGCGCCGTCCTGTCGGCATCGTGTATAAATAGGAGCGATCATTGGATGAGCCGTATAATCAGTGATTAGTGATGAAGCCTCTATACTCAACACTGTCTCGTCATCAGTACGGCGCGCAGTGGAAACTACGTCTCACTCGGAGTGGAACTGTAACCAATATCAGAGCTGTAGGCGCCGTCCTGTCGGCATCGTGTATAAATAGGAGCGATCATTGGATGAGCCGTATAATCAGTGATTAGTGATGAAGCCTCTATACTCAACTGTCTCGTCATCAGTACGGCGCGCAGTGGACACAACGTCTCACTCGGAGTGGAACTGTAACCAATATCAGAGCTGTACACGACGGCGCCTACGAGAGTACGTAGTACGTCCGAGAGAGACGTAGTGTCCGCTGATGGTGACGAGACTGTGGAGTTATGCGCCATCGTTTGTCTTCTTTAATGTGTCCCACCTTCTCCACAACTGGTATAGATAAATCAAAAACACGCTGTTAGCGTAGTCGAGGCTCATTAAATTCGTGTTTTGGAACACGCATTTTGTTGTTTACGACAGGAAACTGTCGCTTTCCAACCCGCAAGGACGTGCAGATTGCATTTTTATGTTTACTTCTGAAGAGTTTGTCTGTTTGTTGAGTTCTCTTGAATGACTTTGTGAAAAAAGCTTGAAAAATTAAAAAGACAAATGATGTCAATTAATGTAACTCTTATTTTTATAACTCTGTATACATTTCTTAGATAAACACAAAACGTGGTTTTGCTAATTTTATTTGTTAATTGATTTTATAGCCCAAAAATTTATAATGGTCCTAGCTGGATCTGGCTTGGAATCTAACAACGAAAAATAATAAATGTAAAAAGAGTGCTATTAGTGAGGTATACATTAGTGTATTCTTTTAATATTTAAATTTTACCCCGAGACTGGCAATCGGTATTATAATGCCTACGTGAAATTATTTATGAATGGCATATCGACTAAATAATGTCGATCTGACATGCAAGTATTACGACATTTTTAAATAGTACATAAATCATCAGCTCCACCACTATTTGTACACTATTTAAAACATAAAGAGTTCATGATGTCAATGGTGAAATTTTAATGACAACAGTGATGTCACAGTGACGTCATAAAACTTGGCAGAAAGATTGTCTTTATGTAGTAATTTTTAAAATGAGTGATGTGGCATGGTTATGGTTTATTCTGTCGGTTAAGTTATAGCTTGATATAATTTTGTTTTAGGCTATAATATACTAAAATTTGGTATATTTTGGAAATATTTAAGTATTTTGCACATTTTTGAAATTTATCGTAACCGTAATAAATAATTTTGTCCGATCCACCATTTTTCAAAAATAAACAAAATTTAGAAACTACTTACTATTTTATTTATTGTTTTTTTAGTGCATGCAATTCTCTAAATATTGGTGTACATTGAAAACATTTAGTTTAAGAATTCTATTTTTTGTAAATTTTAGAAAATAACCGTATCCATGGAAACAAATTTAGCATTTGTGTACTAATTATGTTTGAACAGTTTATTTAATGTTTCTTCAAGGGAACCTGGGATGCCATTATAATTTATGAAAGTAAATAAAATTAAGAATAAATAGGTTTTTCAGAATTCTAATATTTATTATGTTATAAATTTATCAGGTGCTTTATTAACGCAACACGTCCAACAAAAATATTGTTTTATAGTGTAATAATTTTATATCGTTTATGCATAATGTTTTTATCCCATAATTATCTGCACACTTTTTGACGTGACAACGTCTTAAATTAGGTTGCGGCTCGGAGTCACTCATGAAAAAGTGTAACGCCCGGTAACGTTACGATGCCCGTCCAGTGGGTCCGCCGCACGGGATAAAGCAGATAACGTGGGTCCGCCGCACGGGATAAAGCAGATAACTATGTTTATTCGTGAAAATGTGGAGTGCTTAGATTCGTCATTTACAACAACTACAACAATAAAGGTAAATAATTGTACACTGATATTTCATTATCGTAAACTATGATTGATTGATTAATTGTTAGATTGACACAAAAGTTGAGAAACTGAGTTTATAGGTTATGTCATACTATTGACAAATGTTGATAGTGTTAAGTAAATTATTAGTTTAAATCACTCTGCAATCAATCGTAATTCAGTCGATTGAGAAGAAACAGCGCGTATTGCTAGTCAAACATTTAAAATAACAAATTATAACCTCTAACCTGTCATAACAGTGCGACCAAACAAACGAACTAAACCGACCAATCACCACGCGCGGAGTTAGAATTTAACTGTGTTTAGCAAGAATTTAAAATTCCAATTTTAGTAAATGTTTTATTCAACTTTACCATTTACAATAAAAAATTTAATTAATTTCAAATTATTACAATTAGTAAACAAAATATATTTCTATAGTTAAAATTTGTGCAATTCTTATTTTCATTCAATTCCTTGTTCCTATTGTGCAATTTAATAATATTCATATCAATAAATATTCTACCGAGAAAAAGACGTTGTCACGTAAAATCTTCGCCCGTAAAACCGACTTTACAGGCAACCATAATTTTTTTAAAGAGAATAATGTATTACACATATAAGTTACTAGTAAACGTGTATTTCTTTCAAACTTTTTCAAGTACGGGTACAAAACACACACAAATTGTCTGCCATTGGTCTTGTGACCTGAATCCATAAGAAGTCAATAAATAAATATAAACACAAGTTAAAATGAATTAAATAACATAGTATGGGTTAATGTATTGTATCTTTACCTTTTAACAAAAGCTCAGATGTTTTAGGTTTGCCAATTTGGTGGTTGTGTTTTAACCCTAAAAGCGGTAGTTGTATCAAAACAAATACAAACTGGAGATGCATATAAGGTATGTAGTCTTCTTTTATTCAATTATTATAATTAAAACTTATTCGTATATTACTTCTAATAATAAAATAATGTTTTCAGTCGTAACGCGTCTCTGTTATACAATTACTATTATACCAATTAAGGCACATAAACGTAGTAATTCGAGGAGTAATTGTCACTAGAGCAACGGTATAGAGTTCTGAAAGTAACTTGATTCCTCATTAACACACTAATGGAAAATGTATGTAAACTACTAATATAATTACACAAGTTTCTGTTTTGATTGTTAAAGTTCATTGGTTTAAAGTTTGTATACAGTACTTAATATGTTTATTGAGTATATATATTCATGCTGCTGATCGCGTCTCGATCTCCACACACAGGCTACGCCCATGTGGACATCATTTCCTGTTTTTGTATATATGTTGTGATCTGTGTATCTATGAGGATATAAATAAATATTCATTTATTCATACATACTAAGACCTTATAAGATATTAAGAATTTTTGAATTGAAGGTTTTTTAACATTTGCAGACTTACTTTATACCTTTCATAGTGGAAATGTATTTTACACTTTTAAAAATATTACTGGCACTCTCGCAATCCTATAATACAATGGAAAGGTGGATGGTAGTAAACAGAATGTAACCGATCGACAAAATTACCATTTTGAGAAAAAGAGTGGCAAAGTATTTTGTTCCACTAAATTTGATTATTATTGAAATACTTTTATTTCAAAACCTTGATAGAGTATATTCTTCTTCTTTTTGCCTACATACATAGAATTGAAACATCTGTAGTATTTCAAAATGTATAAAACTTTTTTCTTAGTTAGTTCTTTTCTGTAAAAACCGTTACTTATAACTGAAAAAACCATTAGGTTGGTTCCATTTGTTAAATTAAATTTTTAAATATTGATAACATGTATAAAAATCAACTTCCAAAAACTCAACTGCTGTGCCTTTTCTTATTAATCCTGAAGTAGACAGAGATTGCAATTCCTTATAGTCCTGAAAACGTAATTGATTTCATTCTGGTGTTCATAAATGTTTATATTGTATCTATCGATGGTATAGGGGTTTTGAAGAGTTAAACTCCCAAAGATTATTATTATTAATGTTGAATGAATGTCAATGACCTGAATAAAATAACCACATCAGAAGGTTATAAGGCACTAATTGGTGGGTCTGGTGTGGGTATTCATACATAAACAAAACATCTAGTTAAGTGCTTGCTTATTTTATCAGAGTAACACAAAATGCAGCACTAGCTCGTTTATCCAGATTAATTGACCGGAAGTGGTCCGGACAATCAATAATTTGATAAACTGGAATACAGTAAAATCACCTTATTTTACAAATAAACGGACTTTATTAATTACAAAAAAAAATTCAAAGATTCACAGTTTATTATAATTTTGTGTGGAAATAATCAAATAAAAAACAAAAAAAATTAAAAATAATACGTTGTTTTTTGCTACTTTGTAAAAAATCAGTTTTTTAAAGTTTTGAACATTGCTTCCAAGTACAATCACGCAGGTATTTAGAGGCAACTTTTCTGCTGACGCAGTTTCGGACTGTCAGACAAAATAAACCATCAGCCGATCTATCTGCACCGTGGCATCAGAAGGAGTTATGTATCTCAAGTAGCTGTCATTCATTATCAGAATAGTTTTACTTTCTTTATAATAGATAGAGAACAAGCTGCTGGTACAATTTTTATGGTGATGCTGTTATAGGGCTAAAGCTAGTCATATGCATCTTCAAAGTATACAACAGTCCAACTCTTATAGGCTTACTAACATTACTAACCCGTTTGTGACGTAATATTACGTTCATAGTGATGATGGATAAGTGTGCTAGTGACGTAATATTACGCATCGTTACATTTCCCTCTTTTATTTGGTTGTTTGCCGTAATATTATGTAAATCATTTCTAAGACAACGGCACTTGTAAGTTGCACAGTGCAGCTACAACGTGTTGTTATTGCCTCTCACCGTCCTAAAGTATTTTATGGTTTTATTTCTAGCGTTTTTTGAATCATGGTAATATCGGACCCAGAAAAACACGATTGGCTTCGTTGAAATTTAAACAAAACCAATTGAAACAAAAACAATTCCTTCGTTACAATATCTCTAAATTATAAAAATGTTTTAAAAGGCATTAAAAATAACTTCTTTTCCAGTATAAGTATGTGTGTGTGTGTGTGTGTGTGTGTGTGTGTGTGTGTGTGTGTGTGTGTGTGTGTGTGTGTGTGTGTGTGTGTGTGTGTGTGTTATTTTAAACCAGTCTTTGTAAAAAACACAACACGCAAGAAAAAACTTAATTTTGGGTATAAAATGGAACGGTTAACGTTTTATTTTGTTATTATATCGTATGTATTATTCTTAACGCCGATCATGAGTTAGCGGAAAGTGAAACTAACCTGTAACTTTAAAAAATGGTTCATTCTTCAATCTTCTAGACCACTGAGTCAAATCCTGATAACTCGGAGACAGATCCGGATAAAGAGATTGCCCTGTATTATTCAGTGTAGAAATAAATGGGTGCTTTTATTTTTGAAGCCCTTCTAAAAATGGTCAGGTAAAGTAGTAAACCGAATCCATTACGTACATCACTTGTGTGTTAAGTGCTGCATGAATGTTAAACAACTACTCACCTAAATTTTTACGAAAATAACTAAAATAGCATTCACTGCTGTAATTTTTACATGTGTAGCACAGTAGCTATGTGCATATATGTTTTCGCTTTTCGATTCGACCACCCAAGAATTACACTGATTTTTACCAATCTCATTAGCTGAAAACAGTTTTGGTTTTGTTAGTATTTGCTTGAAATATTAAATTTTTAATAATTTATTGTTTTGTTTTATTTGTTACTTTTTGTCAGAGTTGATAGTCACAAAGCATTGCTAATTAATTCTATAATCACGGGAGGAATAAACACACACACACATATATTTCTATTTTTCATGTGTTTACGTGATATTCTTCTTACCGTAATGTAGCTTTTGAAAAAGTTTAAATTAAACTTGACTATTGGCCACTTTTTAAGGTTTCTCAAGATATATCATACAACTTCATAAAACTAGAGTCTTACAGGCCATAATTAAAGTGTTGCCTTAATGAGGAATGGTTTTGAAATTCATAGAAACTCTAATTCTGTGAATAAACCTGTTCAGAGGGATTAACTTTTTAGAGATGAATCTCTGAAATGGTCTCCGTTTAGGGTTCTTCTTATTACATATTTTTACGTAACAAATTATATTCATAGCACTTAGTTGTAGAATAATTATATTCTGGTCTAAATAAATAGTAATGTTTGATATAACGATTATCTTACAATAATAAGTGTTGCATTCACCTTATTCTCTAATCCATAATCCAGAAAGAACGATTAAAAGTTTGATCTTCTCCAAGAGACTCACTTCGAAGAAAATGAACCTCTGTACAAACATGTTAATACGATATCAAACAGTTTCACCAACAATAGGCACTGTTAAAGGACTCTTTAGGACACCTCTGGAGTTAGAAATTTGCTTACGGAGTACAATAGGATGAGAGAAGACGGACTTTTGATTCTTTGTTGACTAAGCGTTCACAGGGAAAACATAAAAAAAACAAAGAACAATGATTTCTTTGAGTAAATGTTTGTAAACGTTGGCTATAAAACATGCAAATTGAGTTTTCAGAGAATTTTAAGACTACAGTAAACTAAACATAACTGCCCATATGTTTACAATATAGTATAATAAAAGTTTTGGAAATTGTTATTTTAGTTACTTATATATCTAGTTATTAATAAAATATCGTACTTTTGATATTCAAATTTTAATTTTTATAACTAAAGGAATGTTCTAATAGATGTGAATTTTCTTGTGCTTGCTTATTTTAATAAGTTATTTAAAGTCATAAAAATACTTTAAGAACTATATTTTAAAACATTATTGACAAACACTGAAATATTTCCTCTCAAATCATTCATAAGGCCAGCGATTCTTGATGAAAAAGGAATAAGAATGTCTTACTGAAGAAGGTTGTAAACTTCTTGGATCTTGATTGTATATCAAAGTTTATTGCATCTTGATTATATATCCTTAATTTAAGGTTCTGCAACCTCTTTGCCTCCTGTCTGTAATGGGTTTCATGCTATTTGAAATTGGGTTAGTTTAATTGTCCTTTCTTTGATTTCTTTTCATAATCAATACAGTCATACGTTGGCAAAAAGTCTGCCCTCTAGTACATGTGCAGTGGTTCATTTTATATATATATATATATATATATATATATATATATATATATATATATATATAAAATAGATGAGGATTTCCCCAAGAAAGTGAACTGGTTTAAAACAAGAAAAATATATACTTATACACACAAACACGTTTTTTTCTGCTTAAGATTTTTTTCTTTTGTTTCCTGTTGCATAAAACCTTTTATTGGCTTCGTTCTTATACCTTCCACAGATGTTTTACCTACATTATTTCATAACTTCAATATAATCTTCAGGGAAGTAAATACTTTGTTGGTGTTTGAGTTATACAATCAATATCCAAGAAGTCTGCAACGTTGGGAAAAACAGCCCGAGAACTAAACATCTTAATGAAATAGACTCTAATGATGAATGGCTCTCTAAAAAAGTTTAAGAACGAAAGAAGTTATGTTATTAAGATTTTTACCTCCAATACCCAGTCGCTCCAGTTTATCAATTCCTTTACATTACTCCCAACATTGGTTTTAATATGTTTAAGTAGACTACTTCTGGGCTCCTCTTTCAGCCTCAGGTTCTGTCCAAATGTCTAAATACCAAGCACCATCTTTGCAAGAATCTACTTATGATTTGTACATTGACGTTTGTTGCTTATGCCATCCAATCTATTTTTGCACGGGACATTATTTTCCTTTACCAGGTAATCCAAATATTTTCAAAAACTCTTCACGGCAAATAGGTATTTATTGAATTGAAACTCAAAAATGTTCTATAGAAACTTATATAATTCCTGATAGTATTTTTATTTTGTATGATTTCTTTTCACATGGTCCTATAAACGTAAAACGTATGTTGGGCATTGTAATCTCACTAATTTCCAAAAATTTCAAACACTGCATTTAACTATCATTATCAACAAAGTCATAACATTTTCTATTACTGTCGAATGTTTATTAGGTACATTCTTTATTCTTTCTTTAAACAATTTATATAATTACATCAAATTTAAATAATCTATAATTTTTTATACAATAAGATGCAGAGAGATGTAGATGTTAAAAAAAATAATTTGTTATTCAGTTACGGATGCTCGATGTTACTTCGTATCTATCCCCAGTAAGACAAGATTAGCAAATGTGAATACGATGAATCAAATGTTTATAATTTTAGTTTGATAGGAGTACAAAAATAATAAGAATGGTGTAGTGCGTTTTCATGGTTCAAGTTATTATTGTGAAAACGAATGGAGTGCTAGACAAACTCGTTAGTTAAATATGAAAACTTGTACTTTAACAGACCTACTGACAAGGTCGGTTAGTTACGTGTATTTTTATGTGTGTGTTTGTTTAAAGTGTGTTTTTGGCGATAGAAGGATTGCGAAAGATTTTCTGATATTTCGCATTGTTCAGTGGTACTAAAAATCAGCACCTTTCGAAATCTACAATCTGATCCCTTCCTCCGGTGAATAACACACGTAACTTAGCTATAATTTAGGTTAATACAAACTAACCATATCAAAGCGTTGTGACACGCATCAATTATCTCAAGGACCATGTTGTCTGTCACCTCAACGAAGAATAAAAATAACAATATGTCAATAATTATAATTTTGTTTTTATTAAATGTGTGGTTTAGAATTAGTGTGCACGTAGGTGACACACGACATGGTTGTTGTGATTTCTGAAATGTGTGTCACAACGCTCTGTAGTGATTTGTTTTTAACCTAGATTGCAGTTATGTGTTAGGTTAGTTATTCACCTGAGGAAGAGATCAGATTACGGATATAGAAACGTTGTATCTCTGAACGATAGCAAATGTCCGGAAAAAATCTTATTTCTTGACATAGGATATATCTATTTGAAGAAAATATTAATATTTTAATATTTAAAACAAATTATTCAATAATAACAATGTTGAGAGCTAGATATGGTAGAGTTAAAACTAAATTTGTAAAGCAACCAAAACAACCTGTTTACAGTATTAAAGTATGATGTGGTAGACTGTACCTCCATCAAATATAAATTACCGCATTATCTCAATATAAAATTTACAATCTCAGTCCTGAAATTGAATACAAAAGAAAATTAAACAAAACGTAGTACTTACTGTATAAATAATGTTACCTTATTGGAGACTAGTTTCTTGAGTGATCAAGCACTAAACAATCTGCCTCTACTAATGGCACTTCTACAATCTACAATCTACAATACGCTGAAATGGAACATGACAAGTGATCATTGATAGTCTTAACAGTACTGAAAGCTCTCAGTACTTTGAAGTACGTTCTTGGAAACTGATTATTAGTGCCCGTCTGTGGTGTTCCGAGAAGTACCTATTTGAGTACTAAACTTTGTTTGTATAACTGAAAATGCAGAGTAATAGAATACCCCCGATGCAGTTTACCGCATTTATGTATTAAAAAAATATCTTGATTCTAAATAATAATTTATTATTTTTAAATGTTCATTAAAAAAGCTTCAAGGTGTAGACAAATACTGGGGTAATGTTTTCGAATTTCAATTGAGATTCGCGTTCACGAAAAAAATCAGCACTAAAATACACCATTGACTTGTGAGCAGCCAAAGTAACATATATAGATCAACGTATAAACAATATTCTTTAAAACAAAACTTTCATAATTAGACTTTGGAATTGCCGGTATTACACCGTACTGTAGGCTGCTGAGAGTTGAAAAATGCAAATAAATGTGAGTTTTTTCTATAACCAACATCAGTGAGATAAAACGCAATACGAACCGATCATAGGAAGGTCTGAAATCAGGTATTCAGGAGAGTTGCACTGATTAAGAATAGTCAAAATAGGATCCAATGAATCCCACAAGTAACATAATCTAAGAATATTCGAATATCCAAAAAGAAATAATTTTACACCTCTTAAAAGTTTGTGGTTGGAAGCCTACTGAAAGAATTCTCCTGAAAAGTAAGGTAAGGAACCAGGATAGGGTTTTATAGATATCATGTTTGCTCGAGAATGAGAAATACAGTCTAGATTTTCAGCTTTCCCTATTGACAAAGCACATAGCAGCTACGCCCCACCAGCTCTTCAAGTCAAATCAAATATTTTATTTGGTTAGAACATAATAAAATGTATATAAATCGTCAAATATTCAATACTCTCACTCATAACAAGTTCATTCTTGCAAATGTTCCCACTTCCAGTGCCGGCTGTCAGTATACTGATTGTGCAGTCACCCAGCCATATCCCATAAACTCGTCGGCACTATAAAACGCTTAGGGCACTTAAAAGCGTTCGTAGCGTGTTTTTAATGTCTTGGGCGTCGAGGAAGTTTTAACTAATTCCGGCAACTTGTTAAAAAACGAACTTCCGCCTGTAAAGGGTAAGTGTTCGTAAATCACATTACTGTGTCTGTCAGTTCGTTAAATATCTCTCTCTGCCTCATGCTTAACATGCATGCATGTCTCGACTACTTGTTACGGACATTTAGTCAAGCAAAATAGAGTTACCTCTTGAATGTAGAGGTCGAAAGAGTTAAAATTGAACTTCGATGCGATTACGCTAGTTGCTTGCTTTTGAATTTTGAACGTTCTGTTTAACTGGCTATTTTTGCACAACAATACAAAACCGTAGGTGAGATGGGGGTAGATCAAGCCGTAATACGCCGTCAACACATGAGTAGGGCAATATTTATCCAAGGACCTCAAAATACGTATTATTAGGACCTTAAGTATTCTAGAAACTTTCTCATAAAAATTATTTATAGATTAAATTTCTCATTTTTGAAATCTATTATTTTATTTTTATAACTTTCTTGAATAAACAGAGTTTCTATAAATACTATTTTCAATAAGTACTATTTTACAGTACCATGTATTTGTATAAGTTTTGGTACTACACAATTTTACCTATTCAAAAATGTCTTCAAATGAATTTCTACAAAATATGAATTAATATACAATGTAAAGGACATCATTACAACTATTTTGAATCATTTTTAGATTCTAGGAATGGTCATCAGCATCAATTGAATTCTCATCCAGCAAAACCGATGAGGTGGCAGACTGAAACAAAGTAAATCCGCCAGGAACATCAAGGGTCTTGAATTTGTATAAAAATATAAGAACACCTAAGGAAAACCATACAATTGCTTTATCTATTATTTCCATATTTCTGTAACATGTGTGAAAATAGCGAAATATAACGTCTAGTGACAAGACAGAAAGTTAGTTCTATATTTTACCACTAATTATTTTGATTTCAGAGCAACACTCTATATCACGTGCAACCATACTGCACTTGAGACTCGTAATTTAGTAATACTTTCATCATGATGTTAGAAGAAAAAAAGTGGTCTAAGAGTGATTCCTTAAGTTACTCCACAATCAATATCAATGAAATTACTACTGTACTAGTAACATCAGATTCCTATTAGCTGATATAAAATTTTGCCATTAGTACTATCAATACTTTATATTTGTCTACCCTAAATATCAACACGTTTAGTGTCTAATTGGTATAATGTAGTCATTGAAAGTAGTTGATTAAATAAGGAAGTATTTTTATTTACATATTATAAATAACGAGAAACGGTAATCCTGCGATGCGTATCGGAAGACACTGCTAAATCAGAAAGGTTAATGATCAATTGAGATGGAAGTATATCTTGAGATTTACAAACGTGCAAGTCAGTCATTAGCGTTCAAATTTACGAGTGTATTACTATAAGTAGTTTAAAGCCTTCACGGCTGTTCCAGGCAAGGTTGGAGAAACCAAATTTAAACAAATCAAACGCTATAAACATGCTACAATATTCAACAATGTACATAATTTTGTGAGAAGTAAGAACACTGTTTTGTATTTGGCACTATAGTAGGAACAGCAAATGTATCATGTTATAAACCAATACATACTCTTACTAATATCACGTGGCAATGCCTAATCGTACGTCACAGAGTATCTTCCTTTCCACCCCTATTCCAAGGAATGAACAACTTGTTTTCTCCGAATATGTAAATATCTACAGAATAATTCATAGTTTCTTAACCTGATGTATGAATAATTCAAGACACACTGTGACTAAAATATAAGGAATTTTTGCAAACACAGTCGCGTCACCATAGTAAAAATACGGATTCGTTAATCATGATATGGACGTGTTTAGTCCAAGAATGAATGTAAATGTTGGTGGTTTTTTATTATTTTGTAGTAATTTCCCAACTTCAATATAACTTAATCTGAACTTTAATTTTCGAAAGAAAACGGAAATGCCTTGATTTGTTTGCCCACCATTTTTAAATGTTATGTATATCTATGTGGAAAAATCATTAAATATAAAAGCATTTAAATATACACTTAATTTTATATATAACGTGGCTGCTATTAGATTTGAAGTTTGTTAGACAATCAAAATTTAGAAATTTAAAATACTGGCTTGAGGCGTAAAATTCAAAATTAATTTTAACATACTGGTTTGTGACGTAGAATTCAAAATTAATTGTGAAATATTTGGCTCAAACAAGCTTAAATTATGTACCACTTAACATTAGTTTACAGTTGAACTTTTACAGATTTGAACCCATGAACATCTATTTCAGGAACACTCTGTAAATTGAAACCGTTATAACTGTGGTAACCGATGACCTATTTAATGGATTTAAAATTTATTTGATGTTTTAGCTTTTACAGTTCTCTTTACATAAATATACTAGGTAATCAGGGACACTTGTTATGTGTTTATATATTTATGGGGTGTTCACAAAAGAGTGTGACAAACTTCTGTGGGTTTGAAACAAAAAACTTTATATAAACATACGTCGAGAATTATCTCGTTTAGTCATCAATTTTGTATTTTTAATTGTCTCTTAAACTATTTAAGCTAAAGAAACAAAATTTGGTAAATACGTTTGAATTGATAAGAGAACATAAGAAAATATCGTTTTACTTTCTTAATTATTAACAAAATGACGTCTGCTGAAAACTATTAAAATTAAATAACAAAAAAAAAACAATAATTTTTGAACCCAAAATTTTTTCCAAATTAGGATTTCAACGGCTATTGTTTCAATAAAATCCGTCAATTTATAAACGAGCAGGACCACTTTTGAGATACGCTTGCAGAAGCCGGGAGCGCCAAACATGTCACAGTTGAAAGGTATCAGTTGTTTCTTGCTCCTGGCTTGTGCAAGCGTATCTTTAAAGAGGTTCTGCTCGCTTATGCGTTGACGGATTTCGTTAGAAAAAGAATCGTTGGAATTGATATAAAAATGTAAAAATAGATGGTAGCTTTAAGTTTTTATACCTGATTTTATACAGCTGATACCTATCAAAGGACAAGTTTTAACTCATGGTTCCAACATTATAAGTTTTGCTGGAAACTTTATGATTACAGCACAGACCTCAGTGGAAGACGGTGGGAGGGGGGAGCTCTTCATACGTAGGGTTCCAACGAATATTGACATTAACATAATTACGCTTCTTGGAAATTGTCACTGTACACTTTGCCGTGATTTCTCACACGTGTATAGCGATCTCAAACGGCAAATAGTTCCTATAACAAGTAAGAAAATAAGTCTTCACTTAGTGCTGAATATGTGATCAAAGTAAGAAAAACAAATATTCTGTCATCTATATTACAAACTGTTTAATGAGACGATATTTAAATACCAAGAACACCACTATATGTCACCAGTTTGACAAACGTATACTTTTCGTGGAAGACGACCTGAATAGTTGTGCAAGAGGCAATATTTCTGTAATTGATTAATTTTCGGAACATACTCACACACTTTTTTATTTTAACTGAATTTGAATATTGGAATTAAATTAGGCTATAGTTATTAAATGAAAACTTAATGAATATTTGCGTGCTGTGTCTGAAGAAAACAAATAGACTTCTGTCGAAAGAGCTCACCAACTATAAAGTTATACAATATTGGTTGTGGTTTTTCCATTTAGTGGTTTAAACCAAGAAACCAATATAAAATCCATCTTCAAACATTGATATTAAGAGCTATTTTATACATTTCACGTTCTTCCAATCCGATGTTAGTTTCTTTAGTTAAGGTATTGCAATGAATTGTCGTTTGTTAAATTGTCTATGTTCAATCAAAATTATACCTTTTAAGGAACCTTTATTAATGATGGAAAATAAAAAATAACATCATAATTGGTTTGCATTGGAAGTAGAATGTAGGTGCTTCTTATTACTCAATAAAAAAATCGATTGAACATAATCGTATGAGTGTTTGCTGCATTGTAATAAAATATATCGGGTTGAAGTGATATATCTTTACATATACTCCTATATATAAAAGTATGTAATAAAACACATATCTGAATTGAAAGTGCAATTGTTATTACTGTTAACTTAAAAAAACATATAAAAAACAATAGACAACAAATGTGCATTAGCTATCGAATAAAAAGATCTTTTCACTGCATGCTAATCAGATGTATGATCGCTTCAGAAAGCAATTTGCAACCTTTTACACAATGCTTCAGTTTTATTCCAATATTTTTAGAGAAAATACATTACCACAGAAGGCAGACACTTTGGACAAAAATTTCTTCCGATCTGTCAAGGAATTGAAAGATTGGGACAATGAAAGACATTGAAGAATACTGATTTTGTTTCCGAAGTGACACTGCAGCACATTAGTTACAGATTAGTTCTCCTAATTAATTGGTAAGTTTTTCAAATCTGGTTATTAAATAGTATATCTTAATCGATATCTTAAAAGGTATCTTAATCGGTCAGAGCAGTGACATTTATCTGCTGACAGTGTTGTCATAATTAAAGCTATGAATATCAGTGAAATGGCCGGGGTTTTGACATTTTTCAGACCAACAGTAGAGTAGAGTCCGTTTGATAACTGACAAAGGGAATTGTGATAAGGCTTGTGATAACAACTCAAATCTGGAAAACAAATCGACGTGTCAGATACTGTGTACGAAATGTGTTCAGCAATCATATTTGTTAATCATTTGTCAATACGGTCATTCGTCGGGCGCTCTAGGGTCAATAGGTTGAAGTTTTGCTTATCTTTCAAAGCTATTCATAAGATATATAACGTTTCATAATGGTATCGTCTGATCCTTGATTCTGTCATATTTCCATTTATTATCAAAAAGTAACAAGACAAAAATTAAACAGCATATTTTAGTAGGTAAGTAGGTAGTAAAAAAAACACACACTCTTGAGGTAACCACTCTACAAAGTTTGCCTATGTTTAAATCAAATACACCTTCATTTAAATTATTATAGTGCAGTATAATATAAAAGTGTTGTCTGTCGTTTATTAAATTGAGTTTTGTAATTATAATTGAGTAAATTGGTTATGATAATTCTTGTTGGTATTAATAATAAGCGACCAATTTTCAAAGTCAAAACATATAGTAATAACTAAATTATTATTAAAAACATTTCTTTATATTAATTAATGGATAGGACAAAGAATAGTATTTTTTATATAATTAAACTTTAATTTTAAATAGTTATGTAAATATAGTTATGTTGTATGTGTTAATGATAATTTTGTTATATGAATGTAAGATATTTTAGATTAAAATCCATGACGTTTGCTATACAATGTACTATTATCGCTGCAATAAAACCGATTTGATTTGATATGAAATATTTATTAAATCTAAATAAATATGCTATCCATGTGTTGTATTCTTGTATTCAGGAAAATACGTAGTTGAAAATATTTATGGTCAACTAGCTGTTTCCTGCGGCTTTGCACGCTTTTCATAAGCTTTGGTCGTGTATGTACACTTCTGGTTAAAGTAGATTATACTTCCAATACCGATGTATAGTTTGCCTTGTTTCCACGATCAAGACAAATCTGTGTATGTTTATAGCCATTGTACACGCATTTTATTATAAAGTGTTCTAACACTCAAGATTTAATTTCAAACAGACATATATACATCAAATCTATATATATAAAAATGAATGTTTGTATGTTTGTCCTTTATGGAATCGTGAACTATTGGACCGATCATGATGAAAATTTGTACGTATATGTATTTTTCCACGGAGAAGGTTTATAAGCTATGCCCATCCCTTTCCCGATTCAGGATTCCGCCCCACTGGTTTACAGAAATACCCATAAGAAATGCATTGCAGCAAACATATGTTAACGTCTTTTCAAATTTTTAATCAGCTGTTCTTTGTAAACATATATTACACTTATAGTTTTAAAGCATAGAGTAAGCTTAAGAGAAACGACAAATTTTGTTTAAACTGTTTTTGCAATCACTGTTAAACATAGACTTTACTATCCAGATAATACAATTCAAATTTGACGTAAAAATTCACCTTTAACTGCAATATTTATTTAATATAAACCATGCTCATGCTTGATCAGAAGAGTAATGCAGATATCATAATTACTATCTTACGTTGGCTACAAATATAAAGAATGTTATAAAATCAACCTTAGTTGTTTTTTTTTGACAGAAGTATGGTTCTCAAAACTCCGTGTGTACATATTCTCTCGATCGAGACAACAAAGCAAGCTCAATCGTGGCATCGGAGATATAACTAATTTAATCTAAAATTTATTATAGTAAAAAAAAAATTTACTAAGTAATATAAGGACTTCGGTTCTTAAGATTTGCGTGCGAAGCCGTGGGTAACAGCTAGATAGAGGCAGGAATATGGTACATACCTTCATAATACGCCCAAGAGGCTCACGATGGAACGACTATCAATTATCTCAGCAATGTTTAGAATGTGATAGAAAAAGAATAAGTGAATATAGTGTACTGTTTTCAACGGGAAATTGCGTGCGAAGCACTTTTGCAAAAAATTATTGAAATGCGCAGCAAAGCGCGCCGGGCCCGCTAGTATATAGATAAATAATAAATCATAACTTAGCGCCTTCAAATAGTGTTTGGCTATTTAATATACTCAACTATTTCGTAATTGCAGTTTATAGTGTGCAGGCGATTTGAAAAAATATATATTTATCAGCGGTGCCTGGTGGCTAGTTACATCAATGGGCATAGTGTATCATATAAACCTTCTCCGTGGAAAAATACACATGCATACAAATTTTCATAATGATCGGTAAAGTAGATTACGATTCCATAAAGGACAAACACACAAACATTCATTTTTATATATACAGTTAGATTAGTTTGTTTACAAATGTATTTATCCTGCGAATGTAAGTATATGTTCACGAACGTTTAGTAAAGTGACATGTACTATGGTCGAGATCGTGCTCAACTTCAGGTTTACAGGCCAGTTCGTTCTTAAGATATTGACAATAAATCATATTTGTAACCTTAAAAGCATGGGCGATGTCTCACTCTAAGATCTTATAGTATTTTCATACTTTTATTGGTCGGTTGTTAAAATATTCTCGTTTTTATTCTTCATCGTTTAAAACAACAATTTTAAAAATTATACTCTTTAAAAGAAAACTAAAGGGGTTTGAATAGGTTTTGATCTTCAAAATGAAAAAATAGGGCGTTAAATTAATTTAGGGGAAGCAATTTTATAATTGTGTAAAACCGAAAATCGTTTTAAACTGACAGGCTTATACTATTCATCTAAGTAAGGAAAAGAGCGAAGAGCCTCAGCTTAAGAATTTATGCAACCATATAAATTATTAACGCTTTCAAGTTCATATAAAAGTTTTAATTTTATGTAAGAGTGATGCAATAATGACTTGATGTTATTTACCAAGTTGAATGTAACCTATTTAGAATTTATTTAATATTATACGACGTCAAGGGGCTCCTTACTACTTAAAGGCTAGAATCATTCCACACTTTACTACCCTGGAATATACCATAAGGAAACTATAACTCCAAAGAGAAACATTTTTCTCAAGAAAAACTTGCTAATTAACACAGCAACACTCTTTGTTTGGCTTGCCATCTTGCCAAGGAATATTGTTCTACTCTGTCCAGGTTTGGGCCAGACTTGAGGACGGGAAGTGACTCTTAACAGAGCACTCAAACAAGAATGTTTATGTAACGAAGAGCCACTACAGCGTCTGATGTAAACATGTCCAAGTGTTTGCCTTACTCACATAAATATCCCAATCCGTCAGGAAGGCCAAAGGAGCCAAATATCGCCGTAACCACGGTCGTTGTTGGGCAAGGGCTGAGAGTCCTCGGAGGGCAAACAATCGTCATTTAAAAAATGTTGTTTTTCAGTCACGTGACAACTTAATTACAGATTTCCTTTTATAAAATTTACAAGTGCTAGTAAATACAATTGTCCGAACTGAAAAAACTTGGAAAATAATATAAGTTGACGATTGTTTAGTTCAATTTAATGCGGCATTCATACCAAGAAAAGTAAGTAACTTTCATAAAGAACATATCAAAATATTACCTTCATTGATTTCTCAAAAGAAATGAAAGGTTAATAAGATTTTGGTCACGTAACATGTAACGATGGAAAATGTTCATAAACCTATTATTCTTTCAAAACTTCAATCGTCAATAGCAAACTTTAAACAAAGGACTGTAATATTCTACCACATTCTTCTTATTAAAATATAACACTTATTTTAAAAGCAAATACTCCAATAATTAATTATTAAATTCTTTTGAGGCCTTCTCATGATGTGTTCCTTGAACACATCATTAGACCCACATAACTGAAATAAAAGTGGTTAAAGTAATAACACAAACAGTTTAGTACTAACATAAAAACACGTCATTAAAAATAATGGAGATAGAATTTTAGGACAATGAAGTATGTCTACTGTATATGTAAAAATTAATAATTAATCAGATTGAAGGTAGTGAAAATTAATCTGGGCTTTTTTTTAAATTCACCTTTATTTTAGTTATGTGGGTCTGATGATGTGCCCCTTGAACACGGAAGACCTTAACAAAAATAAAATTCAATAATTATTGGAGTGCTTGTTTGTAAATTAAGTATTAAAGGAATGTAAATTAATATTAAACCAGTGGTTACAAATGAGATACGTTCGTTCATGTTTGTACATACTTCTTCAATCATTAACATTAGTAGTTACGAATGATATTTCGATACATAACATTTTTATTATATCCTTGTAGGGGTTTATATGTAGAAGCATACGTCTTTAGAATAAATCAAATTTATTTATTTGGTACGTTTAAATTTCTATTTAAACGTATAAGTATAATGGAGAATAAGTATAATAAGTTTAAGTTACTAATAGCCTATGGATTTACATGGGCTTCACAGCATTTTTAATAGCCTATGAAACGGGATCGGATTATTAAAATATTGCACAATTAATACTCTCTTAATGAATAAATAATAATATTCACAATCAAATTCCAAAACTTATACTGTATAGCTATGAGTATTTTGAAGTTAACAAATTCCGACAAATCTACATATAAAAAGCTGACAAACCTTTATAGTGCTTTAGAAATCTTATAATTTTCTTATTTATAAAGCATTCAGGATAGCAAAATAATCTTAAATATCGTTTTGTTTGGATACATCTTGAAACTTTACATCACATTTATAAATTAGGCCTTTATCGAACTTACGTAGTATTATTTGCAAATGAAATATTATGCTTAATAAACGGCTCACTGAGATTAAATATTGAAACTGCTACTATTATCACAGCTCTGGTTGTTAATTAATTAAAACCTGAGATGAAGGTAAAAAAAATCCTCAAGACAAATTAATTTCCGTGACTTTAAAAAAGTTGCTTAAGAAATGCAGAAGAAATGAAAGGAAGTTTGCAAGTGAATGAAATGCCACTCCTCATTCCTTTGTTTCAAGTTTGCGAATTGACGAAGAATAGTTTGAAATGATAATAGGATTTCGTTAAATATTTGTGTGTATAAGTTACTAAAATAATAACACTACGTTTCAAGGACTGTGTAATTCATCTCTCCTCTTTTTGACGTGCAGCTTTTTGACTGTTCAGTTATCATGTTTGAAATTGGTAAGTTCACCATTGGATTGGTTTTCATTTTATTTATGCTTAACCTTATATCTTCAGTTTTTTGACACCTGAAACACAAGATACAGTGTAATCGTACTTGTTGCAAATTTATGAAACCTTCCTTAACCACGTGGTGCTGTCTACGGCCAAGCGGTAATGTCAACGTGGCCGAATTATAAAATTCACGTGCGAGTTTACATACTTTATGGTGTTCGAAGAGAAATAACCCTTTTTAAGACGTTGCTCCGGTGTGAAAGTGATAGTAAAACCCTTATAGCTTATGGATTTTTGTCCAAAAATGTAAAGATGGAAGGCTTTTTAGATTTGTCCATGATCTTAGATTTAAACGTAGTATTAGAGAAGTATTTGGGTATACCTCAAACAACTTTACTGTGTTGACAAATCAAGTAACCTTATTCACTTCCAAGCGAGGATGATGCCCTTCTGAAAGCTCTTAATGCAAACACGTTATCAACTCAGTTGCACACATGTCGATATTAAAGACCCTTAAATTTCGGAGACGAGTACATTTAAAAGGGGTTTTTCTAAAGGGGGATTTTTTTAAAGGGGAACGATTCTAAAGTGTTTCGAGCGTCCACGATGAAAGATTTTGGGGTAGGATTTTAATTAAATATATAATTTCAAAATCTGATAGTTCTAACTGTGTGTTTGGAGACTCGGGTTACATTTAATTCAGCCTAACGGGAAACTCAGGTGAATGTAAATGTAATATGCGCATATGCGCGGGTAAGGATTTTTGTAAAGAGATATTTTGGACATTTAATATAATGTCAAGGTCATAAGGTCAATAATGTCACAAGGTCCCCAAAGTGATTTTATCACGTGCAGTATTACATGTTTAAAAAAATATAGATCATGACTTTGATGCAGGACAGGACTATAATTTTGAACCTGGCCAGGAAGAAATGGTTTTGAATCTTCAGCCAGAAAATCGAGACACTCAAGAGAGGGGGTAAATGTTAACCTCTGTTGATTATGGATCATTTGAGGGAATGAAATGATGGTAAAAATAAGGTTTTCTCTGTGTTTCAATAAATTTACATATCATATACAATGTAACTCTGTATGTTTCTAATATAACACTCAGTATTTCTTTCATGATGTTAAGCACATGTTTTAAAATTGACTAGTTTCAAAATAAAATATAATATTAAGACTAAAACTTAGCCTATTAATTAAGATTAAGATTATTTTTGCAATTTATATTGTTTAAACAATGAAGTATTAATCAAGAAAACTTTATTAATTTTTTGTCTAGTTTTTTTATGAATGAGTAACTTTTTGTTGATTTTTGGTGCATTACGTATTACAAACTATATCAATTGTAAAATATAAAGTACATAAATGTAAAAAAATGTAAGTTTTCTAAAATGTTCTTTGACGGACTATAGGTAATTAAGTTTCAAAATTGTTCTAACTTACTTTACTGATTTTGAAATTTCCTCTATATTTTC